>NW_017308126.1:95051-104463 GCF_000935625.1 Nanorana parkeri | reverse complement strand
TATATATATATATATACATCGGTATACGCAACAATCTATACAGTAAATCTGGCACTCCATACTATGCATCCATTTATCTCTCTTCCTCTTTTATATCTGTTTATCTTTGTCATTGTGAACTGCTTCGAAAGTAAACACAGCACATTGCTGGAAAAGTCAATAGGTGTATGTAAAAAGTCAACAAGAAGAAGATGGAATGTAAATAATCTGATGCGGCTAAGGTGAAATTGTGAATGGTAACGCCTGAAAACATTAATCTTTGTATGATTAGCTTTCTACAGCCAAACCAATGCTGAGTGCATGGGGTAGGCAAACTCCAGCCCTCACCACAGCTGGAGGGCCAGAGTTTGCTTACCCCTGCAGTGCAACACAGAAACTTTCTAGAACTCACAGAGTGGGAGTTTGCAACATGTCTGATCTATGTCATACATGTGTGAACACAGCCAAAAATTGCACAGACACCAGGATTTACTTGATTATGTCATTTCTGAGCCTTCATACAGTTGCAGGTAGTAGATACTGACCCTATTTCACACATGTGAGTCCCCAGTCACACTACTCGATGCAGGCACTCGCTCAAACGCTTTTGCTGCGTGTTGCCGCACACACGACAAACACATAAAAATAGCCCATGCAGCATTTTCAGTTTGTGTGCGTTTCAGACACATCCATGCGTGAGAAACAAACATGCGTTTGCCATGGGTGCCATTAACAAGTAATTGCACTACAAAAGCAACGCATGCTTTGTATGGGTTGCGTGAATGTGTGTTCACGAACGCAGAGGTGTGAACAGGGGCTCAATGATGCCTACACAAAGATGGTGGCGTCATTCAGCAGATAAAGGCATTTTAAAGGGGAGTACTGTAATCAATGTTAGTCCTTACTCACGCCTAAGTGTAACGGAAGTGTGTGTCACATTCACACGCATTTGCCGTGTGTCGCCCATTGATTTCAATGGCTCCTGCACACGCAACAAACACGCAAAGTAGGTCATAAAGCAAATTCTGCTACAGGCGTCCTGCATTTGCCTGGCTGCATTGTGGTACCATTAACTAGTAATGGCACCGCAAGCGTTCCGCGTCAAAGCATGCATTTGTTTCCGAGTTTGGCACATGTTCATGGAAAGCCTAGTGATCATTTTGTTTGCCTGATGAAGGAACCTTATGTGGTTCCGAAATGTTGCTTCTCATTGTGATGCCATGATCATCCAACGTCACTAAAGACAAATCGATAAAGTAGAAACTGGTGTGCTGCTGACTTCCCTCTCTTCTTCTTCAGTTGTATGTGGCGCCATCCACAGTAATTTCAGCACCCACTTGAAGAGTACAGGGTTATATATCGGTCAGGAGTGCGATGGGACATTCATGTTATTGACCATGCAACCCCATGGACACAACAATGCAACAGCTGGGGGCTCCCGAGTGCCGCAGTCAAGGTGGACCTTTCCCCATATCTTTAAAATAACAACAAACACACCTTTAGAAATGTTTAGTAACAACAATCTACAAACACATACTTCTAGATAATTGCAGGGTTTTTATTCTTTGCATTCCTTATTTTTCTTTTCTTCCCCAGTCTTCTGACAGCGGCCATGATTACTAAGGGCAGGTTACTAGCTCTCCCTTTACTTCCTGCATTTCTGGCACATGTGACTAGACATGTAAATAGGACATGTGACCATGCACATCATCTCAGAGGAGGAAAATGCCTTTCCCTGAGATCTCATGAGATTACAGATGAGATTTCCCAGCAATGCTCTGCTGATGACAAGGAAATCCCAGCGTGCATTGCGTTGGCAAACTGAAGTCATTTTGCACTTTCAAAGCAGGAAGGGAATGCTCTGCAAGTGTCAGTATTTCACAGTCACAGCATTTTACACGTGACATGTCTATGTTATTATTAATCATCATACATAGAGGGATGCATTGGTAGAATCTGATTTTTGAGTGTAAAGGTCTGCTTTAACAAGCAAAATTTACACTATATGCCCATATGCCTGTGTTTGTGTGCGTGTGAATGGCCCATAAAAGAGCCTTGCATGATATAGTACTTTGTAACAAGTGACCAGTAGAAGGATGAAGCATTGACACATGGTGAGGAAGAATTTCTTGCATGGTAGAAAGATCATTTTTAAGGCAGTTGTGACATCAGCCAACGGACCATCAAAGTGATGCTGCAGTAGACGGTGGATACTGCAGAATATATGAACAGGAAAGAGGTTATCTGAGGACAGGTGGATCTTATCCATTTTTTTCCCCTGAACAATGCCAGCAATTTACTTAAAATAATTTATCACATTCCTTGTAATAGCATCACAGCATGGCGTAGGCTGGCATCAGTTCCAGGCAAAACTCATCCCCTCTTAAATTGTAGCTGAAAACATGTATCACCCGGCTTTATCACAGCCACTAACAGGAGCAATCATTTTCGATCCACAACTGCAACATAGATGCACATGAATGGATTTTATTTTTTATGCAGGACACCATTCTGTATTCCTTTAAAGGGTAACTCCAGTTTAAAAATATAAACATGAACAAATCTTGTTAGCATATATAATTGTCACTCAAGCCATTTTGTAATTTAATGTGATTAAAAATCACCTTTCCATTTAAAGCAGTCGCTGCTGTAATGTTCTAAATCTGTCAAAAAATTCAGTGCAATATGGCGACCTGGAGGCATTCTGTATACAGTTGGTGTACTGAACCCCCAGAAATGTGACTTCCTGCTTCTGTGATTGGCTGACTGATTTTCCCAGAAGTATACACTAAGATACAAGTATACTTTTTGGCATCCCTTGCAAAAGGAATTTCATTTTTGGTGAGAAACTCCCTAAGTGTTAATTATTACTAAAGGGATGCCGACACTGCACCTTTCCCCAATATAACACAGGAAGTTTACCTCTGATTATAATGAACATGCTGCAACAAACAGTTTTTTTTCTTCAGAACAGAAACTGGTTGGAAACTGCAACAATGGTTGTAAAGATATATAATGTACACAGATCACCCAGAGAGGGTTGGTTTTTTTTTTCTCAACAAAAGTGGAATTACACTTTAAAGCTGGCTGCTCTTGGAGCAGAGCTAGTTCAGATTTAATAATTTTATGCCCATCAACACATTCTTTGCAAATGTATTAGAGGTGCACCGAAATAAAAATTTTAAAACCGAAACAAAGCAAAAAAAAATGTCAGGCCGAAACCGAAAATGTTTTGTATTTTAACTTTTTCCCATTTTTCAAATATTTTATTTTGATAAACTTTGTGTTTTATATTTTTTTTATTAATTTTTTATTAAATATTTTTTACTTTACTTTTAGGGGCTTCTGGGATTATATTGGAAATATAAAAAGACCCCTGATATTTCCCTTTTAAAATAGAAAAAGAGATTGAGAACACAAAGTCCTTAATCTCTTTTTCTGCAGCCCCTGTTATAAATGAACAGGAATCCTCTATACTGAGTGTTCCTGTTCATTCATAACATGAGAACAGAGTATGTTTACTATATCCACAATCATGAATGCACAGGAGGTGATGTAGATCACTTCCCATTTATTCATAATTGAGGATATAGTAACCATACTCTGTCCTCAATTATCTACAAACACTCAGCGATCACTGATCACTGACTGCTTGTACCCGCTCTCCATCCTGACAGCTGTCACAGCAGACTGAGCTCAGCCTCCTGTGACAGCGCTGGCTGTCTCCGCCCACACACCGCTCTGCCGATCTGTGACAGGAGGCTGAGCAGTGTGGGGAAGAGAGACGCTGGCCGCTCACAGCTCTCTCCTCCCGCAGCACTCGACCGTCTGTGACAGTTTCTCTCCTCTCCGCTGGAACACAGAGCAGCACCCAGCGGGCAGGAGAGAAAGCAAGGATGCGCCGCTGTATCGGCCAGAAAATGGCACTTTCAGCATTATGCCCAAAGTGCCATTTTTGGCTGATATTTTTCAGTGGCTGATATATCGGAGCATCCCTAGTATTTATTTGTCTTAATATAGCGCCTTGTACATTCAATAGAAGGCATTCTGCCAGATCCTTTCATTGACAGACATTTGCTTTACAACTTTAATTCAAGTAGATATCTTCCTTTGTTCTGCCTTTCTGAGCTGGTTTTACAGCGAAGCATTTGGTCCAGTGTCCGGAAACGCTGGAGATAGAACAGTTTCTTTCTTTTTTACAGTAAATGTAGATTTTGTGCCTGTATGAAATTCAAGCAGTTTTATTGACATGCAGCATTTATATCGACAATTTCAGCCCAAAGTGCCAGGTTTTCATCCAACATTCAAAATGAGCTAAAACCTTTATAACTGAAAAGGGTAATATCTGTATTCCAACCCTTCTATTTTACAGAATAGTGTCTGATGCAAAATAACAGGTGTATATCCTAGAATTATATGAAGACAAGCTTCTATTTTCTGCTGGATCCATCTCAATTCATGTGTACTATGTTATCAGAGTAGGGGTGGCCAGACTCAGTGACATTACAGGAAACAAGAAAATTGCTCTATTTGCAATGCATCCTATGAAAGCTGAATGGCAGGTACTGAATGGCAAGCTGAATTCTGGCCTCAATAGCCAGAAAGGATATACATCCACTTGGTGTGCGCCAAATGCCTTTGCAAATGCAGATTTTACCAAATAAAAGTAGCAGTGTGCTTTACATAGCCTTTAGTGTAAAGAGCAGGGTTGTGGGAGGGGCCCAGCAGGATCCACCTATTTCAGCCTGCAGGCAGGGGCGGATACAAGGCCAGTCACTCTACACAATGAGAGAGAGCAGCAGTGACTGGTCTTTATTACAGGAGGGGGCGGATACAAGGCCAGTCACTCTACACAAGGAGAGAGAGCAGCAGTGACTCGTGTTTATTACAGGAAGCTCCTGCACAAAGGCAAAGTTTTTTGCTACATTACTGCCATGATCTGGAAGAAATACACAAAGCTCACCAGGATGCAAGAATACACATGCCTCTTTTATATAGACAACCTATGCTTATCAAAGAGTTCAGCTTTAAAGAATTTCTAGGCACATAGAGATATCATATGTTGCACTTTCCAGGGTATATCCCTACATTTTGTGTTAATTTGTACAGAATAGAACGGGTGTAAGAGAGTGAAGACCCACAGTATGGATGACAAATATCTGCAGACCGGCACATGTTATGTGAGGATGAATCTTCCATTACATATCCCTCTGCATTGTTCTGTGGAATGCTGCCAGGAAGGTAGACAGGGAGCACATAGTTTGGAATCGGTTCTGCCTTCTATTATATGCCTTACAAGCACCTTTATGACATGCTCTTTTTTTCTATTTATTTATATTATTTGTTCTGTCCAAAACTTAAAGTGTAACTCAACCAAATTGCAATTCCCAGCAATAAGTCAGCACCTGTTGCTGGCTGCTGGAAGGTTATTTAGCCCACCTCAGGAGTGCCTTAGTATTTTACCTGTGTGTCTGTATATTCTGGACCTGTTACTCCCTGCTACCTGTTCTAACCCCTGTTCCTGACCTGCCTTGTATCTTCTCACTTAGTACTCACTCCTGACCCTTCTCTACCTGATCCCCCTTCTCCCCTGTCTGTACATAGTTAGTTAGTTAGTTATTTTTACACTTCTCTTCTGAATGAAGTGTCCCACGGAGTCTGTCCTGCGTGCGCGCTCCCGTCATGCGTTCACTCATTCACATTATCTTACTTCCCCTCTGCTCTCCGGTAACATCAAGTGCGCATGCGCCCTCGCACATCCTCCTCCTGCACGGCCATCCAGGAAGCTGTGTTCTGTCAGCCGGGAGTGAGCCTCTCAGACACAAGTTAATTAATACATATTTGGCCACTTTCTTCATTTTTTAAATGGGGTTGCATGCTCTACTGCAGGGGTGCCCACAATATTTGTGTTAAGATCTACTTTTCAAATGACAAGCTACATGAGATCTACCAACGAAAAAAAAACCTCCCTCACTCTCTCCTGGCTGTCTCTCTTTGCTCTCCTGGCTGTCTCTCCTTGCTCTCTCTCCTGGCTGTCTCTCCTTGCTCTCTCTCCTGGCTGTCTCTCCTTGCTCTCTCTCCTGGCTGTCTCTCCTTGCTCTCTCTCCTGGCTGTCTCTCCTTGCTCTCTCTCCTGGCTGTCTCTCCTTGCTCACCTTGCTGTATTTTTAAAACAGTGTAGTGCAACAGGCTGTGAAAACTAATATTATTTGATGCAATACATAGCCCTTCAACCACCAGAATCCACCAGAAAGGCGTCAGGGAGCTTGGCTCAGCAGACTCAGGCAAATAGGTAATCAGGTGTGCACAGCTAAATAAATATACCAAAATGGAATAAAGGGGCCACCATTCACACCCTTCGTGATCTACCAGCATCAGCTTTGAGAGCTACTGGTAGATCACGATCTACCTAATGGGCACCCCTGTTCTACATTATTAGAGGTCCCCCTAGCTGCAGCCTAGTAATAACATTGCTGGAAGTCTACTAATTTACCTGCTACATGAATAGAACATGCAATACCTCCTATTGACTCCACTGCGGTAGTTCAGGCAACACAAATTAAGTGTAATTTTAATTTCATGTAAGCAATTTTAACCAACTGGCTGTCTCTGCTCTCTCTCCTGGCTGTCTCTCCTTGCTTTCTCTTTCCTGGCTGTCTCTCCCCGCTCTCTCTCTCTCTCCTGGGTCACCTTGCTGTATTTTGCAACAGGCTGTGTAAACTAATATTCTTTATGTAATACATAGCACTTCAACCACCAGAATCCACCAGAAAGGCGTCAGGGAGCTTGGCTCAGCAACTCGGGCGAATAGGTAATCATGTGTGCACAGCTACATAAATATACCAAAATGGAATAAAGGGGCCACCATTCACACCCTTCGTGATCTACCAGCATCAGCTTTGAGAGCTACTGGTAGATCACGATCTACCTAATGGGCACCCGTGCTCTACTGCTTGCTAGTAGAAAGAAATTTGTTATCTTTTTGCATTCTTTTTAGAGATATACTATGTTTTTCGTATTTTCCTTTCCTTTTTTGTGCTATTGCTAGCTGTATCCCATGTGTACACTGACACAAGGAGGCCAGGAATAAGGAAAATTGTTGTTCTTGTACTTACCATTATTTTCCTCTCCTTATGTTAATATACTGCCATCTTGAAGTGTCCTTTCATGAGTCCATGAGAGGCGGGATGGGCAAGTAGGTTAAACTATTTATTGGCTAGGAAATGGTTATCCTGAAGGGGTCAATAGGTGGCCTTGACCCATGTGTATGCTGACACGAGGAGAAGCCAGGAAAGAAAAATTACAGTAAGTAACAACTCAGTCAAAGTACCGCAGCGTTGAATACTGAAAAATGGCCTGGATGGGAAGGGGGTTTAACACCGCGGATGTCAACTGGTTAATCTACGTGTTCCAATACAATATGTCAAATGGGTAGCACAAAAAACAGGTTTGGTTTCCAGTGATACAGATGACAGACAGACTTTTCCCTGCCAGTGTTCTCAAGAGTGATCAGGCCTCTTATGATCAGACTCAGTATCTAGAATCATATTCTGCGGGCAGTTGGGACACAGGTGTACAGACTGACAGAGCTCTTTCTTTTTATGTTTCTCTGTTTATTGGTTGAAGAGATTATTGATAGTGAAAAGAAAAGAAAAAAACTTGAAATGTCATATCAAATCACAGCGCACATCATAACAACAGTTTATTGTACATGTAATAACGCCAAACAGGTAAACTCTTGTCCCTAGAGTGGGCTATGTCATAGAAATCTGCGCTGAGCTAATAATCTTTGCAAGACGTCAGGTTGTCAACAACAGCGAGTCTTCCCTCAAGGGCAAGAAATCCACAGTTTATAATGGCCTGCCAGCTGAGTCAGAGCAAAGTTTGATTTTCGGTTCCCAGACGCTGTTCTGTGTATTGTTTTTTGCAAACGTCAGACACAGTCTTGGAATTATTCACTTCAATAAAAAGATGCAGTTTCACTTAGCACCACATACTGAAAGTACCAAGAAATGTGCTCAATCACCTTAAGGCTAACAGTTTTATTAGTTGTTCCATAACCCAGAGCAGCAGTTTGTCTTGTAGAACTCAAAACAGTAACCGCAGCATTTGTCCAATAAATGCTCACACAATTTCCAAGTGCACAAGGGGCACTTCTACTATATGCCTCAAGCAGAAGCCCATAGAGGGCAGCAGGGAGTCATTGACTCATACTGCCATTCACCTGTTTTTTATACAACGCTTGAAGGTAACAAAAAAAAAGACTTCTTCTCTTGTTGCGTCCATCTCTAAAAGCTGGAACCAATGCTAGTCTAATTTCCAGCCTCCTAACCATGTACTAATAACAAAAGCTGGCCAGATGACAACATTGTTTGTTTCTGCTTTCCATTTACCATTGGTTGTTCGCAGGTCTGTGCAAGTCCAAAAGAGGCAAATGCCCCTAGACCACCAATCCTCCCGTGGTCCCCCTGCTAACCATGGTCCCAGGATTGTAAAGCTGTATGTGTACAAAATGCTCCCCTAAGTCTCTGTGCTCCAGTCATGTATTCACATAATATGCCACACTACTAATACTAGTCGCCTGGCTGTTGCTGCCTTTAGAGCTTTCTAAGTTATTGACATGGAACAAGCATATACAGTATCATGTATAAAGTAGTGCTATAGCATGATATAAGGTACGGTTATGTACCATTAACATGGTGAACTTGTGCTCAAGTGTCCCCCAATACAGGGTACACCCATCCCCATCAATCACCTCCCCACTACATTGTACAACCCCTCACTGGATCACCTACCCATTACACTGTAGCCCAAAATGGTGAGGGCGGCTTCTCTTACTGATCCAGTCCAAACAACCTTGGATAGGGAGATAGGGAATGTAGGGACAATGGAGTGGAATGCGTGCCAGTTGGTGATGTTGGTGTCACAGGAACTTTGAGAGTGTAGTCATCAAAGGATTCAAAGTGATGCAGAGATGTATTTTATTGGTGAGACAAGGTCAGACATAAATCAAACTCAGCAACAGACGGTTCGTGCAGTGCTAAGTCAGCGGGCTTAGTCAGCGGGCAAAGTCAGCGTCGGGAACAGGACGGTAACTTGAAGACAGTGACGTATCAGAGGGTTTAGCAGGAATCGTAGTTGGGGGAAACAGAATCAGATAGTCAGAGAAACAGAATTTGCAGATGGGTCAGGGAACAAAAACAACAAAATAAACCGTGCTGCACTGACTCAATGATAGGCATAAAAATGGGTGCATGTCAAAAAAGTGGTACCATGTAATCCATACAAAAGCCAGCACATCAGGATGAAGTCCCATGTCAAAAAACAACGTTTTGGAGACACAAAGGTCCCCTTTATAAAAGTCATGGACAAAATGTGAGTAACAGTGTGATCCATGCATGTATGTGTGTGTGTATATATGTGTATATATATGT
>NW_017308126.1:71928-94756 GCF_000935625.1 Nanorana parkeri | reverse complement strand
ATACTACTGACAAGCTAGTAATGGCCAATCAATGCATATGCCCTCCAATAACCAGAGGCAATGCAGCGGCGTTCCTTCCAGCTGGAACGGAAGTGCATTTCAGCAAACCAGAAGTGACTCACGGCACATGCAGCGAATGCCATTTCCTCCCAAGACCATCCAATAGGATCAAACAGACTATCCCTAGACAACAGGTGGAAGCCAGCTGTCAGAATAAGTGCACTGTATTGTAACTGCATTTTTTTTTGTTTTTTCAGGCTTTCTTCCTTTATTTTCACCTGGTGATCGGGCCAGTAGCACATTTATTGTCCGAGGATGATAATTCTTCTAGGATAAGAAGCACCACTGTAGAAGAAGACTACATACACCTTCTTTTTTCATAAAGGGGGGGGGGGGGGGGAGCAGGAGTCCACAGAGAGTTCTCACGCAGGCTTTTATATTTCAGTGCATCTATGAGAAACTCATTGTTATGGTTTACACACACTTTAATTTGCAAATTGAATATCATGGAGTAATAATCTTTTTTTGGTTGTATGGATGGTTTCTGCATCCTCTTTATGCTTTATTTCAGCCCTGGTAAATCTCCAACCCCTGGGAGGTGCAGGAATCTTTTGCAGGTCGCGGGAGAGGAGCACACTGGGCCTTGCAAGTGGCAGAACAGAGGAAAAGTAAAACAAATGCATTACACATCACACTTATCTTCCCTAGATACTTTCGTTGTACATTAAAGCAGATTTGTTATTTAGGGCTATTCTCAGAAAGATATTAGTAAGTATGAAATCCAGAAAAAAAACAATCACGATAAAAGTCAAAAAAGAAGACAGTTTGTCAGTTCTGATTCAACAGTATTGGTATGAGAATTTGCTTGTCTGAAGCGGTTAGATTTGAGAGCACACTTATAAGTTGTGGAATGTAAATGTTGTCTGTTATCTTGGCGGAGGAAACTCTATAGATGAAATGCTGCTTTGGAACATTCCAGGAAAAGGGAAGCAAGTGGTACGTTAACAGTATGAATCCATAATGTAAGGCTGTAAACAATTCTTTTATCGGTTTTCATTAAAGTGACACCAAACTCAGGAGTTAAATCTTAATGCATTCAAGTACCTTAAGGCTCCATTAACATATAGCAGTAGTGGTTTCTGCGTGTTTTTTCATGGACAGTATTCAGCGCTGCGGTACTTTGACTGACATTTATTCCGTCATGCAACGCTGTACTGAAATGAATTTTATACCATTTTTGGGGTCAGATAGAACTTTCTTTTGGTGGTATTTAAACACCACTGGGGTTTTTATTTTTTACTATAATTAGGAAAAATTACTGAAAAATTTTGAAAAAAAAAAGTTTTTTTTTACATTATGTTAGGAAACATTTATTATTACCCAGTTTTTTGGTAAAATAAAAAAGATCGGGTCACGTCGGGTAAATATGTCCAAGGACCTGTAGCACACCTTACCGGACTTCCCATATGAAAACATTGGTGCTCGCAATGACTACGGATGGCGCCGTATCAAGTAAAATCGTTGTGTATAGATGTCACCAGCACTCCAAATATGACAAAATACGTCAAAGTTTTAGTGAACCTTCATTTTATTTTTAAAGTCAATCAAAGTGGAATCAATCGATTTCGGGGCCGCACAGGGTCCCCTTCATCAGGCTTAAAGTGAACGTCGGATAAATAGACACCAAACATGTCAAGCTTTAAAATTGTGCACACCCGCGAAATCGCAGAAAACTACCATACTCAAAATTGGCCATAGGCGACACTTTAAAAGCTTTTACCGCTCATCAGTTTAGTGTTATCAGTGATTGATGACCCTAGAATTATTGCTCTCACTCCGACGTTCGCGGCGATATGTAACATGTGCGGAGTAATGGGCGCAATCGTCTTTTTTGCACGTATGCGCTCCCAACGCATGTTTGCATGCGTGTATGTATGGGGTGGGGGGGGACTTTCAAAATTTGTTTTGGTTTTTTTTATTCTTTTTTATGTGTAACTTTAGATTTTGGGGGGGAAACTTTATTTTTTTTTTCCTTTTTTTGGTCACTAAACTTTATTAGTAGCGTGATACTGCGGATATCGTGAAATATTCTGTTTCGTTACAACTTTATGCTTTGACATATGTCCGTTTGGACCTTGATCTTTCTGAACAGTATGGTCAACAACTGATTCAGATGCATCAACAAACAGCCTAACTCTCCAATAAGACAAATAGGTTTTAATGCAACATAGTTTTACTTCTCAAAGTACATACAGAGGATGTTTGCTGGTCACATGAAGTGTAAAAAGACAATAGATAGTCTAAGCCAAGTGTCTCCAATGAGGGCTAGCAATGCAAATGAAGGAACATGGAAGAAGCAGGGAGGGTCTATCTAAGAATATACCAAGTCACACAAACGGTGGAGGTAATATGGTGGAAGATTCCAACATATACATAAATTAAGCTGTAATAGCTCTAATCTAGCACTAGTTTTTAGAAATACACCATAACATGAAAATATGCAATGAGTACATATGCAGTGTAATGGAAGTAACAGAAAATATCAGTGGCTGTGACAACACATGGATCACGGCATTAATATAGCACTGTGGACATGGAAGAACTGAGATCAGTGGTATGGGGATATGGTGGAGCTGAGCTTAGGGCTGATAGTGTGGAACCGTGGACATGGTGGAGCTAAGCATTAGTATGACACTGTACTCATGGTGGTGGAGCCTGCTAAATTATTCATAACTAGATAAGCCTAAGTGAGGTGTTTCCTTACAACTATAAAAGTCATATAGTTCTTTCTCTTGGTAAATATCCATGGCTTCAATAGAGTACCCTCACAAAGTGAAGAGAAATCTCTCCAATGGGACACAGGCAGCAAAAGAAACCTGACAGAGGTCATAAACCACATCTACACCCAAAAGACAAAGTCTAATATATTCCAGCTTATTGGAGAGCAGTAGTGAGTGCTGTTTGTGTGAGTCCGGAGGTTAGTGGTGACTGTGCAGCAGCCGTGTGGCTTGTGGAGGTAGCTCAGTAACATCTGTGCGTGTGCATCCTTGCAAAAGCAGGTAGCAGGATAAGGAAATTGGGGAGGAATGTGGCAGGACACACCATGGTTTTGGTTGTACTTAGTATTTCAGACCTGCCTTCCCTGCACAGTATAGCTGCGTATAGGCTGCAAAGGGAGCACAGCCACCGCTCTCTGCAAGGAG
This sequence comes from Nanorana parkeri, assembly GCF_000935625.1. Lineage (NCBI taxonomy): Eukaryota > Metazoa > Chordata > Amphibia > Anura > Dicroglossidae > Nanorana > Nanorana parkeri. The sequence continues at coordinate 91,553 of NW_017308126.1, read as the reverse complement.
ATGATCGGAAAGTGAGCAAAGTACGGTATGCGTCCGCTCACTTCCTGATCTATATTATTATATGGGATTTATATAGCACCAACAGTTTGCGCAGCGCTTTACAATATAAGGAAGACATTACAATCACAATACAATTCAAGACAAGATGGTAAGGAGGGCCCTGCCCCTGAGGGCTTACAATCTAAAAGGGAGGGAGAAGTGATACATGAGGAGGTAGCTGTGTGGGGATGAATTGTTTGAGAACATGATGGTAGTGGTTAGGTTGAGGTGGCATAGGCTTCCCTGAAAAGATGAGTCTTAAGGGATCGCCTAAAGGCAGTATAGAGCCGACGTGACAGTTTCAATTGCCAACGGATTTCCTATATTGACTGGAGTGAGCCCACTATTACACACATTGGCTCGAACTATGAGGTTGAGTGAAAAATCACTCACCTCATAGTTCTCCTTTTAAATGATGCCTCTTGATCCGATCATCTTCTTCCTTCCACTTGTATTCACCATGCGCCCGCCCCAATGACCCTTTGCGGCCAACCGAGAAGCTCCAGATCTTCAGAATGGAGTGAGCGGACGAGACACAGGTAAGTAATAACCTTTTTGGTAACTTTTTAATTTTTTTAATGTTTTTGCATCTATCTACTGCTTGCTAGCAGAAAATATATGCAACAACAAAGGAGAGTTTACTTATACTTTAAACTCCAAACTACATTATCTATATACAGTAATTTGACCGATAGTAGGTCAAATTTTGATTTTCTTTTTAACTGATACTTTTATACAGACAAGAACAACTGACACCTCTGTGTATTTCTATTGAAAGCATAAGTCAATTGATGTCAAACGCACCTCTTGACTCATGAATGGGCTCACATAACAAGCTAAAACATCATATGCTACAAGGGAAAGCTAACACAATGTTTGTCTTTGGCTCTCTTTTAAGGACTAGACTAGAAGAGTTCCAGAATCCCGTGTATCTCTTTCGTACACCTTTGCTATATTTCAGAAGCTCTGTATTTTGGCAGCGACGCAGGGACGTGTAAGATGCTGGAAGATTTAATTCCCTTGCCTGGAAGTGGAGAACTTGATGGCAGGACTGATCAATGCTGCTGTGAGTCAGCAAATTTATAGAAATGATTTAGTATGTAGATCATTATTACTTAGCCTTTGGTAGTGCTAAAGCAATGGTGTTGTGATTGAAAGTATAACCATGAACAGAGATGTATTTACAGTTTGTTTGCTTTAGGCCACATCACATAAATACAGGTATGCTTTAAATTAATAACTACGCAAGCTGTATGCTTTTGACAGATTTGTAAATATACCCTGCTGTGATATATTAACAGAGGGCAAACTGCATTAATTAACTAGTAAAAGAGAAGTGCATGTAAAGGAGGTCTGCCATTTGTCGAGTAATCTCTTAAAGGGTAAGTCCACTTTCCCAGGTGGATTTGGGAAAATGGAATTACCCCAATCCAATCTGGCCCCCCTCTCTCCCAGCTATAATTACCTTTGGGCAAACACTTCTTCCCCTCCACTGGTGCCGGTGTACTATCCGTGCCAGGTATTCATGGTATCACTCACCCTGAAGGAGTCTTCTCCTTTTGTTTATGTTTCTCTTACTTGAGCCTGGCAGATCAGGGGCTATGGCCATACAGCCGCAGACCTGACTCTCTCTGCTTCCTGAGCTGTTAAGGAGGTCTAAGCTAACAAAGCCATCCCATTTAATGGAATCAGATGTTGTTGTGCAAGACATAGTACATAAATTTGTATTGTGGCCTGGGTGACTTTAATTAGACCATCACATGCTGCTACTCATAGCAGAACCAAAAAGGATAGGGATCAGAGATGTGTTGGGTTTGAAACTCATCATGGACCAGGCTGATTTGAAGTTACCCATTTAAAAAAAAAAAATTCCCCAAGATATTAAAGAGTATGTGTGGTTAAAAATGTAAAACAAATCTGTATTCCTATATTGAATTCCCATACGTTTATCCCACTCCTAATAACCATATCCATAGAGGTTTGTAAACGTACTTATTGAAGATGTCCATAGGATGTATCTGTGAGAACTTAGTTCTAGGTGTCCTGCGTTCCTTGGATGCATCCCCCAGCTGTCCATGGACGTTGGGTGTCAGCCACGGGTCTCGTCTCAGCGGCCGCTGCTTGTGTCTCCTCTTCCCCCCCATGAAACTGCTCCTGCTGCTCCCTGCAGTTCTCTGGCAGCTGACAGCACCGGTCACTGCACAGCCTAATGAAGACCAGCAGACAGGAAGCTACGCCTCCAGGGATGATGTCACTTCAGTGCCAAAAGGTATAACTTTGAATCAAACCAAACAGTCAGTGCTTGGTTATTGCAGTATTTCATGGTGTAGTACCTAGTACTCTATTAGTCTTTGGCTTGTCTTTCTGAGCCTGAAGCTTGCTGCCCGCCCTGACCTGTGCTACGTTATTGGATTGAGACTCGGATTTTGCGTACCTCGCCCACGGACTCTACCTATGCTGACTACCACTATATAGGAGGTTGTACATAACAATTCAGTCTGCTTATTTAGAGGTTTTTTTTGTATTGGCGATGAAGAAATAATGTCACCAGCACACCACAGTGGTAATTAAGCAATAGTCCATTTAATGACACATTGCCATTCATTGCCACATTGGCATTGAATGGCAATATGTCATTAAATGGACTATTGCTTAATTACCACTATGGTGTGCTGGTAACATTGTTTCTTCAGTTGTGTTATTCACGGGTGCCGTCCGCGGTCACTATAGGCACCCACCCATCTGCACGGGTCTCTTGGATGCTCCGGTAAGGAGTGCAGCAAGACCTCTGGTTCTTAATTTTCAATACTGCCGCAAGTGTGGAATCTCCTCTTGGTACCAGGTCATATGCCCAAAAGCATTGGGTGAGTTTTAAGAAAAATAATTTACTCCTCCAATCGCCCCATCAAAGCCCTGGTCTGGTGAAGATGGACAACTGGCTCCTCTGGATGACTGGTGCCTCAGGAAGCTGTTGAAGGAACTAGGGGCTTCAAAAAAGGGAATGAAAATAAAAAACACCCATTCAACACTATACTCAAAAAGGTACAAAATAATCTTCGCTGGGTCTTCTCTTGTTTAGATCAGAAAACTTTTTCCAGAAGTAAAATTTGGGGAGCATAGCTATGTACAACTTCATGATTTCATTCCAAATAGAGATGAATTTGTTCAAGGCTGTCATGTTCATAGGGTATGTACACGTTTAAGCTCTGATGCTCATCCTCAACAGTCCTTCAAAACCATACATTTTCCATCTCCACTTAGATACGTGTGTTATCAGAATACTGTAAATGGACATAGCGACATGCATGTGTGCAAGGAGGTAGACCCAGCACTGCAGTCATTCACGAAGAACTAATTGCTACACAGTGCAGATCTCAGCAGTCAAGCTTGTGTAAATGTATTTATTTCAATTTTGTAGTGTTTGAAAGCAAGATAATATGAGCAGTTACCTTCCTTTAATTGGTGATGCCCTAAGTGTACTATTTGCCTTAAACATTTTTTTAGGATGGTTCACTAGGATATAACTCCATTGCCAGTAAATTTCTATTGATGAGATACAGGGAAATTCATCAAAAGCAATGTACAGTATGTGGGCTGCCATTGCTGATAATCATCTGTTTGTTGTCTTGCTCTTATAGTTTAGAAAATTTACTCAGACTAGGATTTGTGAGTTTGCTGCATTACAGTTACTGCTTAGCATCCCCCAGGGATATTATTTTGGCCAAGGAATGGGCATTTTAATTTTGAAGTCAGCAATGGCAGCCTATGTTCGAAGGGTTCATTTATACATCATTTAATCCAACATTTACCAAACATTCAAATGAAAATAAATAAAAGTGACTAATTCACCACCAGCCAATGGTTGGTGAAAGTCACACTAACTGCTTTATAAATATGTCGCCAAATGTGCACAGGCATTCCGCAGTGTATCTGTTTTACTTTTCAAACAGATCTAGTCACTACAAGGAAGGTAATTCTGTACCTTGACATGTTCTTCTTTGCTGTAGATTTTCTTTATTGAGCTGATGAACCCAACTTCAGCTAAGAAATGTATGCTACAAGTGACTGTTTTTGGTGTGAATTGTTTTTCCCCATGGACACACACTTACACACACAGAATCCATACAGGAAGCTTTGCTCTGCTGATAGTGGCTTGTTATTTCAACGCATACATTCCTCTTGACTGTCCCTCATTTGGAGGCACTGTCCCTCTCTGGAATCCAAATCCCTCTGTCCCTCTTTCCCCTTCAGATGTCTCTTTTTTTGTCTGATAAATATATCTCAATAAAAAAAAGTATCTATCCATCAAAAGTGCTGTACTTATCTTTTTCATCCAACCCCTGAATGATTGCATTTGTTATTTAAAAGGCAAGTATAAAGGAAAATAAGTGAAGGGAAGCATGTGGGTTTGATAGGGACTGTGTCCTTTGCTTATATACTTTGCACCATAATTGTGTCCCTCTTTATCATCATCTATCTATTGGGACAGAGGGAGACATGTTTGCTTGATGGTAGGCACCACAAGAAGTTTACACCTACTTCCCGTGTCCGCCTGCCACCTCACTATGCTGTCAGAACTTGCCAAAAATCAATGGGGGAACACGTGAGACGTAGTTTGAACTCATCTCAGGTATATGTAGACCACGGGTGTCCATAAGGTTGATGGTTATCCACCAGTTGTTTGCAAGGCTAACACTGGTAGATCGTGGGTCGACTCCCGGTCCTGATCTCCCTCCTGCTCTGCTTGTGCAGCTGAATGTGTTAGACGCTGAAGCATCCAACACATCCAGCCCGCCCCTCCCACCCTGCAGCGTCAGACACATTGTGACCACCTCTCCTCACCCGCAGTGTCCAACACATTTGCCTGGCCCCTCCCCACCCACAGCATTGGAAACATTTGGCCCTCCTAGCCTGCAGTGTCGGACACATTGGGACCACACCTCCCAGCCTGCAGTGTCAGACACATTGGGTCCGCCCCTCCCCGCCTGCAGTGTCGGACACACCAGTGCGCCTGAAGAGCCAGGAAGTAGGTAGTTACTACTGGCAACTTAAGTTATAATCCAGGCATGCACACACATGTATGATGCCTAATCTTACCTGTCTGAGTTATGTTCCTCCTCATGCTCTCTCACACACAGTTCTTTGTGTCTGACTCATCCCAATTTTGCAGCCACCATGAGGGTAGAATGATTGGCTGTGTAGTATATTATATCACCCCCTTCTTTGCAGGGGCTACTATAATCTGATTCTAAATACCCCAGTCCCAGTAAGCATTTTAAGGTGTTTTTTTTTTTTTTAAATACAGGTACTTTTTTTTCATTGGTAGATCTCATCAAGATCCTCATTTGAAAAGTAGATATTAACACTAAGAAATGTGGGCACCCCTGATGTAGACTCTTTGTAGCGTGTACAATCCACCAAAGTACAGGTTTGCTTGGAAGAGAACAATTTATATTTAGCCCTTTTTATTATACACTCACAGGGTTATTCACAAAAGGGTTAAGAGCTTGGAGAAGGCAGGAGAAGTGAACAATCTAGGACAACATAGCTGAACTGGAAAGTGAGCTGAATTGGAGAACTTTTACAAATCAGCTATGTTGTCCTAGATTGTGCACTACTCCTGCCGTCTCCAAACTCTTCACCCTTTTGTGAGTAACCCTGTTAGTCTTCAATTATCATAACTGTGAATGCTTACTCATGAATGGTTTATTTTCCCCCCTTATGTAACTTTACGTGCTTTGTCTGGGCCTGACACTGTAGTTGGAGTGTCAAGATTTCGTAAGACTACCTATTAGAAGCCTGACCGCACACACTGCACAATCAGAAGATGGGAGATTCTGTGTGAGTTTAGGCATTTGACAGGTCACCAGCTGACAATTTGACCTGAATGTCTCAGCAATGGGGGTTCCCATATTTTCGTACTGGTTTTCTTTTTTCGGGTCTTGCTTTTTAGTGCTGGGCAGTGTTGTGCATTGCTGATTGTCTTAGGTCATTTAAAGTTTTCCAGGGTCTACCTAACTGAAATCACTATGTTCTCTACTTTCTCTAGTGAGCTGAAATGTGTACAATGTTTCTTGTAACCTAAGATCAAATAATAGTTACCAAGGCTGTGGAAGTTTAGTATTTTTTTCTAGTTACAGTTAATAATGTTTTTACCTAAAGCGGACCTTCACCCTTCCCACCCACTTTACTTCATTGCCCTTCTACCCACCTCTTCTCTCATAATGGGACCTTATGCCTTTGGATCCCTCCTGGGACTTCTGGGATTCTTACCTAGGGGAGAATTACATACCCAAAGCCTCCTGAGATGTGTGACTTCACTATCCCAGGAGGTTTTGGGGTGTTTTATGACATATACACCACTATACTTCATCAGGGAGCCAGCTGTTCCATGATGTTATTTTGCAGCCGGACCCCTTGTGCATGCATGTAATCAGGGGGGATGATTACAAGAGACAGCCACCCCCCTGACGCTGTAAATAAAGAAGATGGTGGGGCAGGCCCCAATTTGCTGGCGGATTCCAGCAGGACATCGTTGGATTCGCTGGACGTGTGAGTATGTAATTTTATGATAACCTAGCAAATGAGATAAGTGGGGATTTAAAAAAATAAAAATAAGGGGGATGAAGGGGTTGAAGTTCCTCTTTAAAATAATAGTGTGATTTGGTAATGCTTTGGTAATCTGCTCTACCCATTCATTTAAATGTGAATTTTAATAATAGGTCTACTTTAATAAAAAATCCAACTTCAAAACTGCAATATTCTTTTCTATCTGGCACTGGATGCTGAAGCCAATATTTTTATTTTGTATACTTTGCAGATTTTTTTTATTCTTTTCAATTTACATGCGCTTCTTTTTCCACAAAATGTTTTTGTACTTTATCATTTATTTATTTTTTTTACTTCCCATGATTTTTATTATTAACGGAGATCGCTTGACCCCCAAAGGATTTTAGTTTTTTTCTATTGTTTTAAAATGGAGTCCTTTCATTTTTGGGTACGTATCAGGGCATTTGAGACACTTTTTTTATTTTTCCTCCCTGCACAATTACAAAATAGCACATCCTATGGCCCAGATCGTTTCTGTAAGCTGAAGCTCCATTAGAATAAAGTAATTATCTCTCCTTTGTTCGCAAGGAACCAGCTGCTTCTCAGAGGTAATAGAATTTATGCAAATCTGCTTGTTAAGGTAGCAGGAGGATCCATCCGATTGTACATTCTGAGCGGGGAGCTCTGTGTGTGTGAGGGGAGGTCAGTGACAGCCCGACGGGAGAAGTGCTCGAGAGCAGGACCCATTCTGACATCCTCTGGCTCGATGTGATCCAATATTTCTATGGATTTGCAGAAACATGACTTTAATAACGTCAGATAGAAAATACTAGCAAGTGGGGAGCAGCGGCAAGGCCTCAGTGCTTGCTGAATCGCTCCACCACCCCCCTACCGCCTCTCATATATCACTGAACAATCAGGCGGTAAAAGAAACAAGTGGCTTTTTCAATTTCTGTAAATGGCTCTAACAGGAAATGAACCCACAAGATTACATACTAAAGACCAGTACATTGACCTCTGTGTGCAATCCCTTCATAGCTTCCAATTACAGTGTTACTTCTATCTGCCACCAGCTGTAAAGCTCCTGTGATTTCTGCCAGACAAGTGTGAAATGAATAACCATTCTCTGTATTTCTATGTAATATACACAGTGTGTGGGCTAATGCTGCCAGACCGAGTATCACCTTATGACAAGTCCCGAGTAAACTGACAGCCTTTGGAGTGTTGGGGGCACGTACATATAGACTCTCACCAGAGGGAGGCATTGATGCACTTCACTGAAAATGTTGGTCACTTCTTGAACTGACTATTGCACTTAAAGCTGAAATATTGGGTAAATACAAGAGTCGTATGTATTCTTACTTGAATCGTGGTGTCCTTTGTGTAATTCAACATCTGTGCACTGATCCAGTTTTCTGCTTCAAATGCCAAGATATGTAATGACATACCTCCTAGACCTAGTCTGTGCGGACTGTATGCCTGCTTGTTGAATTGGCAAAAGCCACAGGCAGGTTAAAGTTGAACTCGGAGAATTAGCCTACATCCACCGTTACAGTGATGATCCACCACACTGAAAGGGTTAGTGGGGACGTGAAGAGGCTGTAATACTTACCACCTTACTCCTTGATTCAGCAGGCTCTGGTGCTCTCCGCTTCTTTCTGATGGTCAAGGCTGTAGATGGTCTGTCAAGAGTCATCACGTACAATGCAGGGCTATTAACCCTGCATTGTATGTGGAGGAGGCAAGCTTCTGTAGTGCCACAGAGAAGAGGTTTTGCTGGACCAGTCACACAGGTGAAGGGAGTCTGCTGGAGAGGGGAATATGGTAGGTATTGCTCCTTAATCCTGTACCCCTATACTTAACGAGCAGTAATCTCTTGCAACGCAGGGAGGAGGCACTGCAAGGGTACGTTTTGTTTATTTCCAAGAATTACGCTTTAACTCTTCAATAGGACACAGAAGTTGAATCCAAGTAGTTTTGCCTTCAGATAAGTGCAGTACAAAGGAGCGCACCCACCACACTATCCTTCTAGCTGTGGTGAAACTACAAATCCCATGATGCATCTCTCTCCGGGAGTCATGTCTGTGGCTGTGAGAATCTTGCAATGCCTCTTGGGATTTGTAGTTCCACCACAGCTGGAGGGCCGGAGTTTGGCTACCCCTGTTCTAGTACATGTAATGCTTTCTAAGAGAGGAAACACTAAAATAGTACTTAGCTTCAAGCTGCAGATTCCATAAATTCCATAATGAACAGGACTTCTTGGCAAATAAGCGTTTGCCGGAAAATGGCTTCTCGTTGCAGTCTCTGGTGTCTAAGTCCTTTGTTTTAGAGTCCGCTCTTGGTCAGAGTGATTTCCTTCTTGCCTCTTCTGACATACTCCCTTCGGCGAGTACTTGGAAAAAAGTATCGGTACTCGTACTCGGCCTTAAAAAAGTGCATCCCTAGTCTTGACCAATCTAGGTGTGATTGTTTACACAAGGTTTCCCCATAACACCACCCCATTGTGATAAAAATAATGGGGAAATAATACAGGGCAGCCATACCATTGCCAAAAACCAGTTTGGTCTGTTTAGAAGGCACCTTCCATTGTGAGAAACCAGCTCTCTGTCTGTCCGAAATATCCATTAGCATCGCAACACAAGTATGTCCACTCTGGACATGTCACTTCACATAAAGCTACACAAAAAAGAAGCAAAAAAAAAAGCAAAAGCCTGAAAATCGAAACGGATCGGATTGCACGGAAATTGGATTGTACAACTGCAAGGCAACGGACCCTCCATTGGATTGTGATTACCTTGTGATTCTGGTGTAAATGGGGCCAATAAAGTTGTCCATACATTGTTCAATAAAAGCAAGCAAAGGGGCCAATTCAGCCTGCCCATGCATTGCAAAGGGGTTGATTCAAGCCACAACAACACCTGCTGAGGGGTGAAGTAATATGTTTAGTAATCTATCGATGAAGGTTCTAATTCATCCAGGTCATGGGATAGCTAGTAGTAGTTAGTCACATTCATCTGGATTTGAACTGTAATGTTGAAGACATTTTGCCACTGCTCCAAGTAGCTTCCTCAGTTTTAGGTGGGACAATCTTTTTTGGGTCATTTATAAACTTGTTGCACCTGCATTTCGTGGGCAGAATGAGTTCATATACTTATTATCTGCTTCAATCACAACACTGCTTAGTGAAAATGGGACTCCCTTATTTAAAATGTCATGGGTGGGAATTTATTGAAACTGGAACAGACAAAACCTGGAGCAGCTGTGCATGGCAACCAATCAGCTTCTCTCTTCAATTTTTTCAATTAAGATTTGAAAAAGAGAAGCTGATTGGTTGCCATGCACAGCTGCCCCAGATTTTGTCTGCTCCATTCCCACTCTGATAAATTCCCTTCATGGTGTTTTGGTGGCATTGTCCAACCATGAGCTCTATAGGTGCACAGTTGTGTTCACATGAATGTTGTAGAACACTGTACTTGTATGTCAGTGTGTGAAGCAGACTGGATCAATTAAAGCCATGGTCAGATGATCCCAGTTTTCTATATATTTTAGTGTCCTGTAGCTGAATGTTTCACTTTCTGTGGAGTAAAGGGAATAACAGTTTGGCTGCATATGTGGTGCATTTATCCATTGCAAATGCTACAGAAGGTCCCTGTGCTGCACAATTCATTTGAACATAAGCAAATGTCTTGCTGCAGATCACTTTCAATGAGTTATTTATCTATCTATGGCCTCCCTAAGCTGTATTAACATGTCACTCCTTGCTGGTGCTTTTTCATCTGTCTGGTTTCTCTATCAGATTGAACCACCTCTCCTCCAAATGCATTGAAAATTGCCTCAAACTGTGATATGACTTATTGCTCTGAAAGCCACTATCTGCTCAAAATAAGTGGTGTGTGCAACAGACATGCACTCCTGATTAGATGGCTATGGACTGAAATGGGGTTTGCTGCAGCTGTTTTTGACTGTGAAATACTCCTGCGAGATGCCCAATTCAGGTTCACTAGGAAACAAATGCTGTTTCTTAGCCTGGAATTATTTTTGTTGCCCATAGCCATAGTTTTTAAAGAGAATCTGTTAGTACACAGTTCTCTGTCAACTAAGCAGCATCTTGTGCGTTGTGTAATCAGTCAAATCATGGGTGTTTGTAAGCCCCTCTCTTCTTCAAAACCTTGCTCGGTCTATGCAAATGATGTACAGCATTATACTGAGCATGTTGTGCTTGTTTTAGAGAGCAGTGAAGACGACTGCTTGGCATCCAGTAATGTTCAACCCTTTCAAGTCTAAGAGCCTAAAATAAGCTGGAAAACTCTACCGGCTCGAATGTGTATTGTAATAATATATTTAAAGGGAAGCAGTCACCCAGATTTAAGTTTATGTTAATAATTAATTTCTCTAGTGCTATATATCATTAAAGACGCGCCTCAAACTCCCCTACTTTTTTGTTTACATGAATGAATACTACCCCTCAAACTCCCCACTTTAAAGTGACTCTAAACTCAGGAGTTAAACCTTAAAAATACATACAAGTACCTTGACTCTTAACAAAAATGTATCTTATTTGTGTATCACTCGGCTGTAGATCCTCAAATTTCATGTTTAGTTTATTCATTTGTATTGAGTATTGAGATTGTAGTCTATCACAGGAGTGAACTTGCAGCGGTAGCTACTTTACAACATACACAGGGACCATGCGGGACAAAGGTAGCCACCCTCCAGAAGGAAGGACAGTGTCAGCACCAATTCAGAGATGATTTGAGGGTCTACAGCTGAGTGGTACACAAATAAGATCCATTCCTGTTAGGATTTAAGGTACTTTTTGTAATATTTTATTTGTTATGTGGAGACAGAATAGACTCTCCCTGCTCTGGAGAAGTCCTTGTGTCGAACATGGGAGGAGGTGACAACGAAGCTAGAGAGTAGGAGGTCTTGGGAGAAGTGGAGAGAATGGTTTGGGTGATATTTTGAGATGAGGTTAGTGATGTAGCTGGGAGCAGAGTTGTGGATGGGTTTCTATGTTGAAGTTAGTGATTTGAATTGTATTCATTGGGCATAGCAAATGGCATTGAACACTACAGTGATACATTTTTTTTAGCCCCCTGGTTGTCATGCTCCTTACCTTTTAGTGAGTTTCTGACCCAGAACGAATATGCAGGTGAGTTGATCCAACTTCTCATGATGCTTACCTGCTCTATGTCAGTGACTCATTAAGCACTGAATTCAGGGGATGAGCACGACAGCCGTAGCAAATTGTAAAAGCAGTCTGCAACGGCACGGCTTATATTCCTTTCATGAAAGATTTACTTTAAGAAGTAGGGATAGAGCCTCTAAAAATAATCAGTCTTTATTTTGTGAGCATGCTGGAAAATACTCAGGCTGTGAAATGTCACCATACTCCAGAAACACAAGCTTTAATCTGGAGGTGGTGTACATAATGTTCTTTATCCATGCACTTTCACGCACATTAAATGTTAACATTGCAAGCAGTTTTGTAAATGGATTTCAGCTGTGATTCATGTTCACTGCTTGATGCCGAAAACTGTTATCAGGGAAGCAGTGAACTTTGGGATGCTTGTTTTTTGTTTGTTTTTTCCCTCCAAGGTAGTATTGCCCTTTCTCTGTGGCCTAAGAAATCCAAAATTTAGAATAGATGAGACCTTTTATTAGAAGCGACAGGGATCTGATAGGCTCTTTTAAAGTTGCATGAAATTGTGCTTATGAGGAAATGAACAAGATGAAAAGCTAAAGGGTTTGAGACTTGCAGAGATATGAAATCTCAAGCAAAGTGACTGCTTTGTATAGATTTCTGGTAAACACCAACAATGCTGCATATCTAAAATAAACAGATACCAAACTTGCTTTATATGCTGACAGACTAGGGTGAAATATATTGAATTCTTTCCATTCAAAATTAAAGTAGCACCACTTGGTAAAGAATATAGTTTAAAGTGACCCTACTTTTTTTGCTCATAAGAATGGATACTACCCCTTGAGCTCTCCACTTTAAAGTGGCACTAAACTCAGGAGTTAAACCTTAAAAATGCATAATTTTTAAAAATGAATTGGTGCTGACACTGTCCTTCCTTCTGGAGGGTGGCTACTTTTGCTCCCATGGTCCCTGTGTGTGTTATAAAGTAGCCACCGCTCCAAGCTCGCTCCCGTGATAGACTAAAATCCCAATACAAATTAGTACACTAAATGTGAGATTGAGCTTTAATTTGAGTTTTAATTGATTGATTGATTGTTCATGTGAAAGTGTATTCACAGTAGGTAACCAGTGTCTGTGGCGTTAGTACTTCTGCCTTGCAGCACTGGGGGTCCCCAGTTCAAATCCCAGACAGGACACTATCTGCAAAGAGTTTGCATGTTCTCCCTGTGTTTGCGTGGGTTTCCTCCCACACTTCAAAGAAACGCTGATAGGTTATATGGTTCCTGTCTAAATCAGCCCTGTATGTGTGTGATATAGGGACCTTAGATTGTAAGCTCCTTGAGGGCAGCCACTCATGTGAATGCACACCATGTAAAGCAGGGGTGGGGAACCTTCGGCACTCAATCCCATGATGCATCTGTCTCTGGAAGTCATGTCTGTAAGAATCTTGCAATGGCTCATGGGATTTGAAGTTTCACCACAGCTGGAGGGCCGGAGGTTTCCCACCCCTTATGTAAAGCACTGCATACAATTTTGGTGCTATATAAATATCAATAAAAATTAGGAATGCACCGATACCGTTTTTTCAGTTTCAAGTACTGATATTTATCTCTCGGTACTCGCCAATATCGAGTACAGATACTGATGCTTCCGCTAGCATGGAGCCGGCTTCCTGGCCAATCAGGAAACCTGTGGGATGAATTATCCAGGAAGCTTCCCAGCCAATCAGCTTCGAGCCAGCAGAACAGCATGGAGCTGGCTTCCCTGACAATCAGGAAGCCGGGCGGTGAGTAATTACCCACCGCCTGGCTTCCTGATTGGCGGGGAAGCCAGCTCCATGTTCCCTCGCAGCACTCTCGGTCAGAGGAAATCTCCCTCTGACCGAAAGTTCCAGTATCGGGGGGTAAGTATCGGAGCATTTGGGTGAGTACGAGTTATAGTATTGGTATCAGTACCTCCCTAATATAAATAATATCTTGCTATTGCTATCTATCTGCTTTACCATGGAGACTGGGATTTCACAGCCGTGTACCTACAGTATTTATATGGGTGTTTTATTTTTTTCTACCTGACACATGACAATTCAGCATGACTCGTATAATGTGTAAATGTCTAGATACCCAAAAACAATGCATGTCATATTTTAGTAGCTGGTACACCCTAATTGACAGGAATTTACTAAAGATACATACTCAGTCGCTCTGCAGAGAAGCTTCAACAACTACTAAAATATCTGAGTATGAGCAGAAATCTTTAGAGCAGAGGAGCAGAAAAGTGGCTCAAAGTGGCTTAGTAAACCTGTGGGATCGATTATCCTACTAAACCAATGGCTGGAACAGTACAGTATAAGCCGTTATAACTTACCTGTAGCTTTAGATATATCACTGCAACACAGCTTGGAGCCCTCCTAAAGCAGCTAGGTAAATACCAAATTACTCAAAATCATTAGTTGCATAGTTATAGGCCCCATCCTTCCATGGCAAAGACTATGCCTGCTGATGGCTTGCTCGGGCACCAGACATGGCAATTCGGAATGGGGGTAATAGCCCAGCTTTAAAAGGAATTAGCCTTTAATGTGTAAGTGTAGACAAACACCTCAGTACACATCTGAAATACACATTTGTGAACAGATGTACCTGCCATAAGACTGTAATTCTGTTCAGCCAGTTTCGAATTAAGACAGCCTTGCTCAGGCAGTATACAAGCTTCTCACTATATATTTCTGCAGGCAAAGACAATACAGCTTGGTCAGGGCTGTGATTGGATAATGATTGGATAATGGATAATGGGCTGTGATTGGATAATGAAAGAACATCCACCAAGAACATCAGAAGTCAATAGCAGCTCAATCTTTAAAATGTGGACATTGTCAGGGCTAATATGCAATGTGCTGTCAAACAAATGTTATGGGGAGCTGCCAGGGACATTTACCAATGCAGGGAAAAAAAATACATTTCCCAGCCACCTTACAAAGTGGCCAGGATTCCTTTCATCTATACCAGATATTTATGTATGGATTCCATTTGTAAATATTATAGAGACTCCAACTCTCTCAGCTTAGCTTCCCTGAACTTCCTGTCCACTACAAGATCACAAGGACAAAATAGTCTGCAGCAGCTGTCATCTACTAGCTTGGAGAAGGGAGGGGCAGGGGGAAGCAGGGGAGGGTCTTGCCTTGCTGTGTCTGTGTGTTTGTGGAGACACACACAGCTTAGTAGCACATACAAGAGTGGCTCCACTGGACCCTGCCAGGACGGGCTCGCCGTGGACTCAAGATGGCGCCGGCTCGTCCAGCACACTGTCCTCTCTGCAACTCTCCGACAGCCGTAACGAGCGGGAGCCGAAAGGAGGTGGGAGCCAGGTGACCGCCAACCCGGCAAAATCCACGCCCAGACTGGACCCTGGGGGAGCGCAGATACGGCCTGGGGAGGGGGACGAGCGGTCTGGCCCTACTGTGCATGTGTGTGAGGAGATGAATAGCACCATTGAGGATTGTCCCACTGCTGATCGCCCCCTGCTGGACACTACCCTAGGGGACGTGCTTGTGTCTCTTGGGTGCTCCCTGCATAGAGATGTGCTTTTTGCTGCTGAGAAGGGATGTTGACGCCCTGGGAGACGGAGTCGTCCACGTCGAGGACAAGATGGGGGATTATGCGGAGGCCCATAACGATCTTCTCGTCTACCAACTGGCACAGTCAGGTTCTCCGTTGGGGATTAATGGCGGTTAAGATTGTACAGCGCTCCTGCACTTGTATCACGCTGCCGTTCAGAGGCGACACCCGGAGCTTTAGGAGAAGCTGCAGGCTCTCTACATCCGCGTCTTGTCACCGTACTGCTCTACAAAGATGGCGCCGGTGTAGTCGGCTGCCGTCACGACTGCTCTGCAGTCGTGTAAGCATTTCACTGCATATCATACTTGTACGATTGTGTATGTGACAAATAAAATCTATCTATCTATCTATCTATCTACCCTAAAATAGGATATCCGGGCCATTGCTCAGGGGACCAGCTGATTCTGCACTTACAGTAATTGGGGGAGATTTATCAAAACTGGAGAGGGCCAAATCTGGAGCAGCTATGCATGGCAACCAATCGGCTACGCTCTTCAGTTTGGCCAGTCAAGATTTGAAAATGAAAGAGAGAGGCTGATTGGTCGCCATGCACAGCTGCTCCAGATTTTGTTTGCTCCAGTTTTGATAAATTCCCTTCATTGTGTTTCCATACAGCTGGCTCCAACTCTCTCACCTTTACTTCCTGACCTTTAGTACAATATCACAAGGGTCAGAGCAATCTCCAGCAGTTGACCATCTACTATTTTGGAGAAGGGAAGAGAGGGAGGAAGCAAGGGAGTGTCTTGCCCTGCTGTTCCTGTGTGTTTGTAGAGACACTCACAGCTTACCAGCACAGACAAAGGTGGCTCCATCAGACCCTGCAATAAAGGAGACACCCTAAAACAGGATATCAGGACCAGTGCTCAGGGGACCAGCTGATTCTGCAGGAAGCAAACGTTTAAACATCAAGGAACAGCATCCATGCTAAGTGATTTATTCACCATCTAAAATAGCTTAAACACATGTTGATATCACTTTAAGGCCTCATTCACACTGCCGTACAATACGCTGCGTATAGATGCGCGCAGCGTATATTCCCATATGCAGCATATGGAAATAAATGGCTCCATACACATAGCTGCATATGGAGCCGTATATTTGCGCTGTGTAAAGATGTGCAAAAAATTTCTATTAAGAATGATGCATTCTGGGATTGCATACAGTCCACAGATATACGTGCGCACATATGCGCATATACGCAATATACAATTTTGCTCTTGCGTTGTGTGTGCATGAGGCCTAAAGTTGAACATTCATTTGTTTAAAAACATTTTTTTTTAAAGAAACCTCTTTACAGGCAACTATTTCCAGAACCAACTGTTTCTAGAGCTTGATGTTTTGGGGCTGTGTTCCACTTCAAAAATATTTTCATGTTTATTTTCCCATTGTAGACAATGGAATAACGTGTACAATATGCATACATACAATTCCTATACCAGAAAGAGTCTTTTTTGTTTTTATTACGTGGCAGCGCTGTGTGCGTATTCGAGAAAAGAGTCCAGAAAATCAGCACTGTTTATAGAAGAATTATTTTTGCACTAAATGTCCCGGCGTACATCTAATGCCTATGAGTAGCTATAGATGGCTTCCATTTGTATATAATCCCTTTATCTGCTGTCCTCTATAGATAAAACATAGTGCAGAAATTTACAATATTGAAAGGTTTCAGCCGACGTTTTTCTGCCAAATGCCGGAATAATCAATTAGTGAGCACAAACATAATTTCTGAAAGCAAAAGCAAGAAAACAAAACGATGATACATGCCTTTTAATGTGGCATTTGACTGTTGATTCTTTTCCTCTTTTCAGACTTTGATCTACAAGAGAAATGTCAGCAAGTATTTTATGGTGGGAAATAAACAATAATTTTCTGGTAGATTGTTGCTATCCTTTCTCCAGCACGCACTATCTCTAAAAATTTCAAAAAGTGAAAGTAGATTTTTAACTCATAAGATTATCTCCAAAATGCTCCTCTGGGATTTAAAGACTTACTAAGACAGAAATAAAATACACGAATTATTGCAGCTCTATATTTATTTAACCACTTGAAGAGCGGGGCTGTTAAAGGAGAACTATGGGGTTAAGGCTTTTCCCCATAGTTCTCCTTAGGGTAACGGGAGGACACAAACTAGCGTCCCACCGTCACCCTTGGCTCAGTATACCGCGAGCTGTAGCTCGCGGTATAGTGAGACGCCGCAGTATACCATGAGCTGCTGCTTGCGGTATACTGAGACCTTCCCCGTCCATTCCGCCAGTCAGCGCTGGCGGATCAGAGCGGGGAGGGGGTAATCCAGCCCCTCCCCTGTCACTGCTGAGAGCCGTGACAGGATCGAGTGGTGAGCGAACGCCTATATGTGTTCGCTCACCTCCCGATCTACTGAGCCGACCTGTGACAGTCTCATTGTCACAGGTCGGCTAGAACTATGAGGTGAGTGAAAAGCAGTCACCTCATAGTTCTCCTTTAAACCCGCTTCCTGTCCAGGCCAGTATTCAGTATTCTGCACTGCTGTACTTTGACTGACATTTATTCCGTCATGCAACGCCGTACCAAAATTAATTTTATATAATTTTTTGGGGGGGGACAGATAGAGCTTTCTGTCCCCACTGGGCTTTTTATTCTATAAAGAAAAAAATACCAACAATTTTAAAAATAATGAAAAAATGTTTTCCCTACGTTACGTTCTGAAACATTGCAACTAAATAATCTTTCTTCATACATACAGTATAGGCCAAAACAAATTGTTCTACATTTCTTTGGTCACGTTGGGTAAATAGACACCAAACATGTCAAGCCTTAAAATTCCATGCGCCGGGGAAATCACAAAAACTACCATACACAAAATTGGCCATTGGCAACATTTTAAAAGCTTTTACCGCTCATCTATTTTGTGTTAACAGTGATTGGTGCGAGCAATTATTATTGCTCGCACTACAACAGTTATATGTCACTTGTGTGGCGCAATCGTTGTTTTCGCATGTGGGGACACCCGACGTGTGTTCGCATTTGTATGTGCATGTACATTGGTGTAGAGGAATTTTTTTAATGTTTTTGTTGGGTTTTTTATGTGACTTTCATTTTTTTTACTTTTTTTCAAAAAAAATATCCTATGTGATAGCACAGATACAATGACAGGTCGATATTCACACTCCAACAGGACCTAGGCAAAATTGAAGCATGGGCATCAAGATGGCAAATGCAATTTAATGTTGAAAAATGTAAGGTTATGCACGTGGGAGTAAAGAACATGTGTGCGCAAACTACTACTTGGGGGTGTTACTTTAGGGAAGTCAGACATAGAAATAGACCTGGGGGTCCTCATAGACCACAGATTTGGCAATAGTAAGCAATGCCAAGCAGCAGCCAGTAAAGCTAACAAGATACTTGGGTGTATTAAAAGATGGATTGTAGCAAGGGATCAAAGAGTAATACTTCCACTTTATAAATCATTGGTTCGGCCCCATCGTGAGTATGCGGTAGAGTTCTGGTCGCCAACTCTCAGGAGGATGTCCTGGAAATGGAGAGAGTTCAGAGAAGGGCTGCAAAATTAATTAAAGAGATTGAAGGCCTGAGTTATGAAGACCACATTCAAAATCTTAACGTATTCACCTTAGAAAAGAAGCGATTAAGAGGGGGCCTTATTGCAGTCTTCAAAATCATCAATGGGGACCACAATATTCTGAACAAACGCTTTAATCCCAAAACTCTATTGAGAACCCGGGGACACAACACGAGGTTAGAAGAGAAAGGGTTCAGTCTTACACTTCGTAGGGAGTATTTCACTGTGAGAGTAGTGATATTTTGGCATTTCCTACCACAGGCGGTGGTATCTGCGAATAACATTAATACATTCAAGAAACCTCTGGATGAGTTTCTTCTTTCGCAGAATCTACAGGGATATGGGAAGTATTAGAGTAAGATAAATACACACAGACACAGTCACATACATAGGTAGAATTGGATGGACCTTGGTCTTTATTTAACCTTACATACTATGTTACTATGTAGGTCCTCTTTATGGAGGCATCAGGGGTCAATTAGACTCCTGATGTCACCTATGGATCCCAAAGAAGCTGATGAAGCATATATCTGCTTCACCAGCTTCTTCTCTGGCTACAGCAGCTGGAGAAATGAGCGCTTAAAGCCAGAAGTGATGTAAGACACATCAGTCCCGCTTTCAGTGATCAGAGGGGAGATCAGCAGTGATCAGTGTGCAGATAGCTGCTGTGCCAGTATGGTGGACAGCGGATCCTGGGATAGCTTGCAGTGATGGTGCACGCATG
>NW_017308126.1:4198-71911 GCF_000935625.1 Nanorana parkeri | reverse complement strand
GGCACTACCCCAGTGTCAGCCTCTTGTAATCCCCTATACAGCAGAGCTCAGACTGAGAGAGGGAAAAGAAGCATAAGGAACCAGTCAGCTGTGCTGCAGTACTCATGCATTAATAAGCAGACATGAGAAGAGAGAAGAATGAGAGAGTTAAGCTCAGTGGAGTGTTACTTCTCCCTTTACTGTCCAGCCACCATCTGTCTCCTGCCCTGCAAGACAGGGTTGTGCTGTGTAAGCCTCAGGACTAAATACACTGAAATACAAATCCTTTGGCAGGTAAAACAGCTACCGTATATGTATTTCACCTGCATATTTAGTTGTTTATCTACAGGGACTTTTGCGCTCGATTAATCTAAGAAAACTGGGCATTTCTCCTTAGAGCTGCTCACCTAAATCGGCTGCATGAGCCTGCATTATTATCATTCAAATATGTGAAGCGGCGCTATCACCCAATAAGTAAACAAATATGTACAAAAAGGTGATCATCTAAAAAACTCCAAATGACTAATAAAGTAGCAAACATCCTGTGTCAGTGTGTAAAACACATACACACTGACACAGGACGTTTGCTACTTTATTAGTCTTTTGGAGTTTTTTTAGATGATCACCTTGTGATTTACACAAACAGTTGACTAGAAGATTTCATTTGGAAAATATTTGAAAAATTATACGTTCATATTTTTTTCTTTTCTCTCACAATAGTATTGTTCACTATAACATTTGTTTTTTGCACATATTTGTTTACTTGTTGGGTGATAGCGCCGCTTCACATATTTGAATGATATTTAGTTGTTTGCCTAGAGTTAAGCATTAACTCAAGACATTGTTCTTTTTATTGTTAAATGTGCTTATTAATTCTAAAGTCTGATATATATTACAGTGAATATTTGCCTCAAACATATAAAATAAATCGTTCTTAAAGTAGAACTCCAGGGAAACAGCTACACATACAGTTTAAGCCCATATACTGTGTAGTTATTGTATTACAAATGATATGTACATCTGTACATCCAGTATTGTGCTAAACACAGCCCTACCAATCAATATGGTCACTTTCCTACTTCCTAGTTTAGCACTACTGCTTTCTTTATTGATTTGTATTACTTCCAGGGTTGGCTCTCTGCTCATTAGACAAAGCTGATGATGCCAATTAAATGTCTAGTGACCTGGCTGGAGGTGGAGAGGTGACACAGGAAGCTGCTTTGAAGAACCAACCTGCCTGCTTAAATAACTAGATTGGTTATACCATGTGCTGGGTGAACAGTGAACGTAATCACCAATCAGCCATAACATTATGACCACTGACAGATTGGGTGACATTGATTTTCTCGTTTCAATGGCACCTGGAAGTGGCCTGGATATATTAGGCAACAAGTGAACATTTTGTCCCTGAAGTTAAAGTGTTGGAAGGAGAAGAAAATGGGCAAGAGTAAGGATTTGAGCCACTTTGACAAGGACTAAATTGTGATGGATATAGAGATGTTCAGATACCAAGTACCGTACTCAGTACAAGTACAGATACTTTTCCAGCTCCAAGACTAGACTAGAGACAAATTCAAATATTAGGAGGCAGCTGTCATGAATAAACGTCAGTCAAAGTACCGCAGCGCTGAATACTGAAAAATGGCCTGGCCAGGAAGGGGGTCTAAACACCTGGTCTTGAAGTGGTTAAGGAGCATTCAGAGCGCCTGGGATTTGTGTATCCCTGTTTTAATTTATGATTTTTAAAAAATATATATATATTAGGGATGCACCGATAACATTTTTTAAAGTACAAGTACTGATACTTGTCCAAGTCCTCACAGATACGAGTACTGATACATTTTTGCTAATTGTCATGTGACAGTTTTTCTAAAACAATACAGACTAATGATTTCAGGACAGTGGTGGAGAGCCAGAGCCAGGTCTCAGCTGCAACTACTGCAACCCTGGTAGTTCTCGTGAAAATCCCAAGTATCGGCACTGGTATCTGAACATCCCTAGATGACTGGGTCAGAGCAACTCCAAAACTTCAGCTCTTGTGGGATGTCCCCGGTCTGCAGTGGTCAGGACCTTCCAATAGTAGTCCAAGAAAAGAAAACCGATGAACCTGTGACCGGGTCATGGGAATCCAAGGCTCATTGATGCACATGGGGAGCGATGGCTGGCCTGTGTAGTCCAATCCGATAGGAGCGCTATTGTCGCTCAAATGGCTTGGTGCCAGATAGCACAGCATGCCTTCAGAGTTCTAGTGGAGTTCATGCCTTGACGGGTTAGGGTTGTTTTGGCGGAAAAAGTGGGACCTACTTAATATTAGGTTGGTAGTCATAATGTTATGGCTGGTCGGATTATGTAGAACTGTGTATTTAGTGGTGTGTTCACAGTTCTGCTGTGAACACACCATTGTATAGACAGCAATTTAAGAGGCTTCCCCAAACCCTGCCTGCATCTGGCAGTGCTTTACAGGACCTTATATGCAACTATACTGCCAAACTGTCCCTGATGTGATGTCAAATCCCTTTGTCCCCCTTTCCTCATCAGTTGTTCCCCTTTTTGGTCTCATGTACAGATATCTATGGTTCTATTTAGTGTTATTTTGCACTCAAAGCTTTATTTTATCTCTTAATTAACTTGTTCACTATTTTGAGAAGCCAGTATAAAGGAAAAGTAAAAGGTGGGAAAGACAATTCTGGATTTAGCCAATCATTTTTTATTATAAATTCTAAATGGTTATATACATTTTTAATGACATAATTTGTGGGTTGGCAGGGGGGTGTTCATTGCCTTTGTCACATAGTGTTAAGACCTCAAACACACCTCTCCTCATTAGGTATATGAAGGGTGTTCAAATCCACACCTGTCCTGAAGCAAGTGTGGTTCCATGTTAGTTCACTCCTGTTGCCTATGCCTGCTGACAGCTCTTTCCAGCATCAGACTCGCAGTGGTAATCCTGCTGATCTGGTACATCTTGGTAAGAATTACATTACCCTGCCCTGTGGATGCAAGTGGATATCCATATTTCCACTGACAAAAGCCTCAAATCTCTCTGCAGTCCTGCTGAGCAGTTGTCATCTGATCCAGAGTGATTCACTACCATTATAACAAGTGTACAAAGGGACGTAAGACCTGTTACTTTCTTCTTATACCTGTTGTTTTTGCTCCAATAAGTTTCTGTATTGAATCTGTGGCTATCATCCTGAGAACTGTATTTCCCAAAGAAGCCAACCAGTGGCCAATTAGCATAACTGCATGACTTTACTGAGAACTGCTTACTTGTTCTCACCAGCTCCATCTCGTGGGCAATTCCATATATCCACTGGACTTGCATAAACACTCACAGGGTTATTCAGAAAAGGGTGAAGAGTTTGGAGAAGGCAGGAGAAGTGAACGATTTAGAACAACATAGCTGAACTGGAAAGTGAGCTGAATTGGAGCATTTTGCTATTTTGGCCTAGATTGTTCACTTCTGCCGTCTCCAAACCCCTACCCTTTTGTGAATAACCCTGTTGATTTGTGCCAGAGGTTAAAACATTTGAGTTGAAAAATACCTATCTGTATATTGTGTTCCATAACAATTATTACCTTTGCTAACAAACGTGACAGCCTTAATACATTCACCTCCAATACAGGAGTTCTACCACAGTACTGTGCTGGAACTCCTGTGACAGGTGAGAGAGGAAGAGCACAGCTCTCCCCTCTCAATGTCTACAGTCTGCACGGAGGGGCAGGGTTACTTTTAACCCTGCCGCTCTGCTCACTGCAGAACCAAAGGAGAGAGGTAAGTGCAGGGGGAAGGGGAGGACGGACGGACCGGCTGCACACTGTTTACATGTGATCTCGGCGACATCGCCGAGTTCACATGTAAACGAAAAATCGTCTGCCTCACTCTACATTCAGTCCTGCTTGTACAAAGTAGGACTGAATGTAGAGAGGACAACTTCCCCACAAGGACACCGCTGCCGCCTCTCTGCGCCCTGCCGCCCCGAGGCCGGGCCTCGTTGGCCTTGTGGGGAATCCGGGCCTGGACATTGTGCTGGAAGGTGTTCCTCTTATCACAGAAAGTTGCAAGGTATGTGCAACATTTCTGCAAGAGGAATTCAAAACATCTCAGAAGAATAATTTACACTGTGCTTGGCAAAGCAGCCATTTGGTCCTGCATACTGCAAAACTGCTATGCAAAAGGTTCCCTGAACCCTATAATCAATGAGCAGGGTGACACTCGGGTTGCACCAAGTGATGTAGGCGGGGTTGAATTAGTCTCTTAAACACCTAAATCCCAGGTGCCATTTTAAAATACTATTGGGTTAGATTCTGCCTGTCCAAGCACCATTTTAAAATGGCACCCAGTCTTAATGGGTTCTGGCGGTGATCAATGCCTATGACAGCCCCTCCGAGATGCTGATTAGTATCAGTCTTCAAACAACTGTATAGCAAGCATGGATAATGGATGTGGCTGGACACAGTAGGAGTCAGTTACTCAGAAATTTCTGATTATGGTAGAGGTTGGATATACAATTTTGAGGAGACATTTATGGAGGTAAAAAATATTTGGGAAGATATGCCGAGTATGTTTTGGCTGAATGACTCTGAGAGATGAGATGCCTCTCTTGAATAAGCCAGGTATTCAATATAGGGGACACATACACTGAGTGGCCAGATTATTATGACCACTCCATTAGTACTTGGTTGGGCCGCAAGATGACTCCACGAGATGTTGAAAGGTGATGCGAGGAATCTGACACTGCACTGTTGCCCTTCTGTTGTCTTGTACCAGTCTTGCCACTCTCCGTTCTGCCCTAACATTGACTAGTCGCTGTCAGCCACAATTCGACCGTTCAGACCCAGATTTTCGGCTGACAGTCCAGTCTTTAAACACTTTAACAATGAGCCCCTCTTGAACATTTAACGAATTCTGCTGTTTTGCTGACACTCGCTCCATGGCTCGCACCAACAATCATCCCATGTTCAAAGGCTGTTAAATCGCGTTGTTTCCCCGTATCTTCAGAAACAAATCACTTCTACTGTCGTGGTAAACAACCTGCTTCCCTATTTATAATGGTCTGGCCCTCTAGCAACTTCAGCGCAAAATTATAGCTAATTATAGCTAATTTGCCTACAAACGTCAGGTAGTCATAATAAACTGGTCACTCAGTGTACTCAACAGCATGTTTGATGACACCATTAGCAGATAGCTACCTGTATTACCTGTACATACAAGTAATCAATAGCACACAAAATCATAGCAATAGCAGAAAATATGTTTTTTTGACACTGTTCTAGCTATAGCCTAGCTTTCACTTTAACATCATTAAAGTGTTAAAGTTAAAGTGACACTATTGTGTTGCCCTTCGCTCTTCCCATGATAAATAAAAGGTTATGTAGGGAGGTGGGGCAAGGGGTGGAGAAGTTAGGCCTGTACAGACAGTAATTAGGCACTGGTGGTGAACCTGGGCTTGCTGTGAACTTAATTTGTCTGAGTTCACCCAAGCACGCCTAAAACTGTGACTGCCACCCCCTAAATGCAGAAGACATCTGGATCGCATCCTGCTCTGGGGTACTTATGTGCTAAATAAATACATTATATTGCGCATGCGCTGAACAAGACATCTGAGCCACCAATTATCATTATGTTTAATTTACCTTACTCTAACTTATTCATAAGAGTTATGCAGTCAGTGCTGGAAGAAAATAGAATCAGCTTCAACACACTTTATTTGTCTGTTTTATTTAGAATGTATTCTGGTGAAACAGACACAATATGCGAGTCTGGAGCGTTCTCTTTGCACTTTATCATAAAAGGGGAAACTGTGAAATAAGGGGTTCCTTGATAAAGTGATTGGTGATGAAACGCCTTGGGTGGTGGAGCAAGGCTTTTAGCTGTGTGCTGATGTCACACAGGTAATGTAGAGCACAATGATCCATGCCCGGAGCACATTTTGTGGTAAGGCAACAGTTGTGGAATACAATATGTTCACAAAACACCTACAGATATGAGTAGATTTTGTTTGATGTCGTGGTTTAAAAAAAATAACAATAATGCATTCTTTATTATTATTATTATTATTATTATTATTATTATTATTATTATTATCAGACTACCTTTTGTTCTTGTATTCCCGGGGAACATTGCTGAGGTACATGGGGCTTAAGGAGTAGGTCAGAATAATTCTAAGGGGGGTGAGTTGCCAGATTGTATTATGATGAATGCTTATTTACCTTTTATAATAATCTTAAACTGTATTTCCACTTGGGAGCCAAATTGGGATAAATCCTTATTTTATGTATTTACGTGTTCCCTTTCACATTGCATCACCTTAGAAACAAAATGTAAAAATTGCTACTTAAATTTTTAGTGCTTTATACTTGCTTAAAATTCCTACCTAACTTCCCCCATGTAATGTTAAGGAGGGGGCTGGGGCAAGATATGCTTACTTTTAACCCTGTCTGTACTGTGCTGACAGCTTTCATTATCAGTGCTAAACTAGATTTGAACACTGTCTGTCCTAACACAGGGATAAAGGAGGCTTGCAGGCATTGTATGTTAATGAGAGGAAGTTCAGTCTGACCATCCAGTCTCATTTTCAAACTGCACAAAGGCCTTCACCAAAGAGATATTATAAATGTTGTTATTTTGCAGTATGCTGTGTGAATGGGAACACATAAACATAATGGAGTTTCTCAAATTTGACTGCAAAGGTAGACTTTTAGTGTCCAGGCCGACTTTAGCTCCCTACAACTCCTCCCCCCTCCCCAATATAATGCCGTGGTGGGAGAATTTCTTTGTTTACTTTTTTGGCAAGCCCCACCCCCTGCCCCACCCCCTCTGGGATAGGCAAAAAACAACATGTTGTGCACCTGCAGTCTTTTGGAATATGCAATAACAAGGACTCCCGAAGACTTCCGGTTCCGGCGCCTGATGAGGTAACGGCTCTCCCGTCTCCTCCGTCCCGCTGTTCACCCGCTCGACTCGTTCCAACACCTCACCACATGAACAGACACCTCCGTTCGGCCACATCACCCCCGCTGCCAGACATGGATCGATTCATTTCGCGGCAGACGTCCGCTCGCCGCTCTCTGTCAGACAGCATAGGGGGAGAAAATACTGCAGCCAAAATGGCGCCGGCTGCTGCTGCTGCTGACGAATCCACACACAGTGCCACAGAAGACTCTGAGGGAGAAATGCAGGTACAAGCATCTACATCTGCACAGCCCCTCTGCCCCATTGATTACTCTAAATTAGCATCTGAAGTAGCTTCCCACTTGAAACAAGACATCTCAAATATAGTTGCTGAAGCAATTAAACTACATCTGGGTACAATATCATCCACCATAGATTCTCATCACAAACGGCTGTCATCCATAGAACAACGCACTGACAGCTTAGAGGATGGCATGGCGGACAACAGCATGTACCTTAAAACCGCCTCACACAAGATGAACGCGATTTCAGATAAATTAGATGATCTGGAAAATAGGTCTCGCCGAAATAACTTGCGGGTTATCGGCCTACCTGAATCGATAAAACCAGGCGACCTGATACCATTCTGTGCAGAGGCAATTCCCAGGGCACTGGGCTTCTCTCATCCTTGTACAGTAGAAAGGGCCCACAGGCTGGGTCCCCCCAGAGAGGATAACAGGCCTAGACCGATCATAGTACGTTACCTGAACTTTGCTGACAAACACCAAATATTTCAGTCGTACAGATCTCAGAGGAACCTCGTGGCTGGTGGTCACAAAATCTTACTTTTTGCAGACTATTCGGCGGAGCTAACCAAACGCAGAAAATCCTTTCAAGAGGCCTGCCAAGCCCTAGTACACCGAAGGGTGAAATTCGCGCTGGCTTATCCTGCCACCCTACGCATTACCGGTACAGATGGCACTGTAACATCTTTCTCCTCTCCGGAGAAAGCACACGCCTATATACAGAACATGGCGCCCGCCAGCTCCTCATCTCTTATTAAAAGTCCCCCGCGGAAGAAAAGATCGAATGCTACTCCATGAGGTACTTCTTCCGGGACATGTATCCCCTCTCATGCCACTGACGTCCACACCGGGTTTTCCACAAGGCGCCTCATATCTGATATCTATAGGGCAAAAAAGCCATTTGCCCTATAGATATCAGTAAACGTTCTTTATGTGCAACTAATGGGAAAAAAATCAATGTCCTTATTCTATGTTCTTTTCTGGTTAACTTGAGCATAGGAAATAAGTATCTTCTATACTTCTTACTCGTCAGCTCTATCTAGTGGCCATAATGCAGTATTACTTTACATTCGACCTGAAAAAAAAGTATTTCTTTCATATGCTCCTCAGCTTCATCTACTGTCCATAAAACAGTATTGCATCGACTTGAACAAGAAAATATACTAAAAGTTCAATTTTGCCTTAAAATAATGTTAACAGAGATCTGTAGGGCAAATGGTTCTGTGAATTGTTTATAATTGGGCCCCCATGTGTATCCAGCATCCTATAATTCCTTATACTCAGTTGTCATCCAACCTACTTTTGGAGTAGTACCCTGTTTTCCAGGTATGGGAAAACATGTAACACCCCCACTGCTTCTCACAATACAAGCTGAGCTTGTGAGCTACCAGTCACCAGGCCCAAGCACTGTTATGGAAGGCCTCCAAAGAAAAAGCAGACATACACCGAATGTATCTGACCTCCTTAAAGAAACGTTATTGGTCAAGACAAGACCCTGCCTGGATCCTGTATCTTTGATTAAGCCCATTTGGTGAAACACATCAGAATGGGAGGATCCAGATGAAATATAGTTATAGTATATATAAAGTTGTTGTTTTTTTGAGGAGGCTCGATACATGTGGTTGCTTTTTTTTTTTTTAATATAGATTTCCTATATAACAGTGGTTGGGCCTCTTGATTGGAAACTCAAGTGCTCAGCACTGTACTGTGGTGGGGGTGTTACATGTTTCCACAATCCTGGGAAACAGGGTACTTTTTGGGGCTCCAAAAGGTGATTTGGTGACAACTGAGTATAAGGAATTATAGCATACTTTGTGTGACTGCTATAAAGGGAACCTGTCAATTTCCTGTTTGGGCAAAGTGCAGGTTCACTCTAAACATATTCTGGTCACATTTTACTTTGAAATAATAAATGGACTGCTTTTTCTTTCATACTTCGCAATAAACCGTCATCCTCAGATTCTGGTCCTGGCTCACTTATCTTCCTTTCATTGTTTGTATAGATTACAAGAGTGTACATGGGCTTTAGTCGATACAACACAATGGGTGTAAATGTGCCTCACACAAAAGCATGGACAGCAAAGAAAAGAAGAATGGCCTGGAATTCGTCACCAAGACCAGAGCAAGGAAACACTTTCATTTTCCGTTAGGAGGCAAAGGTGTATGCTAAATGCCTCGCCAGGACTCTATTCTTTGCCTTTGATTTCCTCTGGATCAATATAACTATTAAAACAACAATTCCAGCTCATGATTAAGCTCCACAGACCAAATTTCAATCTTTAAGGAATAGGCTTTCTTTGTGACCTAGTTTTGAAAGCTCCAATAATTGGCAAGCAGTAGGTTCTTCAAAGAAAATAGAGAGATTTGTGGCTAGAGAAATGTCTAAAAGAAACATTATTTAAGTCAATGCAGCCTATACCATTAACTAAAAGCAAACTGGCTGTTCAGTTTGCAGAGAATGTGTCCTTTGCAGGGAAAGTTTCCCCTTAAAAGAGAACTGTGGGGTAAGTGTTTTTCCCCATAGTTCTCTTTAGGGTCACGGGAGTACATATCTATCTAGAGGCAGAACCAGCTGTGCCTGCCCCCTCCCCATCCGTTCCTCCACCCAGGAGAGGGGAGTGGGGAATCCCTGCGGGGAGCGGTGACTGACAGTCACCGCTCTCTACAGGGAGATGACCGGAAAGTGAGTGAGCGACGGTATGTGTTCGCTCACTTCCAGATCAATAGAGCCGACCTGTGACAGCTTCTTTGTCACAGGTTGGGTCTAACTATGAGGATAAGTGGAAATCACTCACCTCATAGTTCTACTTTAAATTAGTGAATGAGGTGGAGCTCTGCTTTCTTCAATCATCCAATCCATCCAATCACTGTTTTTTTTTAGTCTTCTTTAACGTAATTGGGTATTCTTTGCAAAGTGAAATTTTATCACATTCACTAAGCTAAGGGAAATTGCAATGTGCAAATTCCCTTATACGGCCCTCGAGGGGCTTATTTGGTTTTAGTAAATCAACCCGTTTGCATTAATCTCTTGTTTTGTCACTAGTTTTGTGAATTGATATACCCAACTTTGTTTATGTACGCAATATGGCTTCCTACACTACTAACTACTTCTCAAGCTGCCACCACTAAAACCCCCTGCTCTCTCTTTTTTATTGACTGACACAAAAGCTATGCAATTAACTGGAAGAATGAGGTTGTTGGTGGAGACAGCAGAAATTAGGTTTCTCATTTCCCAGCAGATAGATGGGATTGCTGCTAATGATAAATAATGGAGAGCAGTGTATTAGTTTTGCTGGTATCTCAGGCTAGAGGTTGAATCAAACTGGTAGGGTGGTTTAAAGTGATATTAGGGTCAAAATGTTTACATCTATTTCAAATGCTGATTAAATCACTTACAATAGATGCTGCTTCTAGATGTTTAAACATTTTAGCTTCTTGCAGAATCAGCTGGTCCCCTGAGATGTGGTAGTAACATCCTGCTTTAGGGTGGCTCCTTCTTCTTGCAGTGTCCTACGGAGCCACCCTTGATAAGCCTTGTGTGTCTCCACAAACACACCGGCACAGCAGAGTAAGCTACTCCTCTGATTCATCTCTCTCCAAGCTAGTAGATGCAGGCCCGGCGCTACCGCAAGGCAAGTCAGGCGGCCGCCTGAGGGCGCTGCAGGGTGAGGGCGGAAAAAACAGGGCATTTTGACAAGTTCTTGTACTAGTCAAAATGCCCCGATGTTTGCGCTATGTTTTTCTTTTTTTCTTACCTTCACACGACACGCGCGGCACCTCAGGCAGTCGCCGGCCAGCTAAATTAGGACCCCACCTGGAGCTCCTCCCACTGGACCAGCGCTGACTAGCCGCTGCTCTCCCGCGCAGAAGGTAAGTGAAAAAGAAACCATAGCGCAAACATCGGGGCATTTTGACAAGTACAAGTACTTGTCAAAATGCCCTGTTTTGACAGGGGGTCGGGGGCACAAAAATGCACCTTGCCTGTGTAGGCAAGAATCCTAGCACCGGCCCTGAGTAGATGGGACAGCTGTTGGAGGTTGCTCTGTCCCTTGTGATCTTGCACTGGACAAGAAGTTCAGAGAAGAGGAGCTGAGAGAACTGTAGCCAGCTGTTTGGAAACATGACCACTGTAAGTGCTTGGGCAAAAATGAAGGGAAATATGTTGCCGGACAATGTATATTTGTTTGATCTGGATTCATTATTGAAAAATTAATTTGAGCATTCAATACTACTTTGAAGGCCCACAATACACTATGAAGGGAATTTGTCAAAACTGTAGCAGACAAAAGTTAGAGCACTTGTGCACTGCAACCAATCAGCTTCTCTCTTTCATTTTCAAATCTTAACTGAACAAACTGAAGAGAGACGCTGATTGGTTGCAGTGCACATCTGCTCCAGTTTTTGTCTGCTCCAGTTTTGATAAATTCACCCCTGTATGATTGTCCCCGATGGGATTCCTTAAAAGAGAGCTGAATTGTTTAGCCTGGCAAGGCAAACCTGAGCCAAGACATCTCAGTCTACTTGCTTCATTAATCCTACAGGGTTAATGGGCTAATGGATGAATGAAAGAAAGAAAGAATGAATCCTATACTCCCAGTCACCAGCTATCAGCTCTCACTGGAAAAAAAAGTGGCCCAAGCTGTTTGTTTTTATTTTGAATTTAGTCGTACGCAGCATGATTCCCCTGTGGTTCTTTTAATGTACCAGTAGAAAAAAAAAAGACTCTCACAGTAATCATTTCCAATATAATTATTACGCGAACAGGCTTATGTAACATCCCTGTTGTCATTTTTCTTGGTAGAACTTTGCAGAACGTAATTGCTAGAAGATAACTGCCTTTTTCTTAAGAGGCTTATTGGGTTTTAAACTAAAACAAAACAAATGGTTTCCTCTAAAAATACATTTTCATTTTTATCTTCCCAAGTAAATTAGCTAAATATTTATTCGCGGCTTCCTATTCAAGTATAAAGTCTTCGCTAGCAGTTTTTCTTTGGCAAAGTTGCTTGGAAATTCACTGTGATTTTGCTGTAATGACCACATTAATCTCAACTAAAAGTACAATTGTCACCCTATCTGACCAATTTTATAATGTCCTTCGGCAACTTTAGATATAAGAAAAGCGATGTCAAATGCAAACGTCAAGCAGCTGAGCTGGGTTTTCCCAGCTGTTTGTTACTGTTGTCATGAGAGTTGGCTTATGTTGAAGGCCTCTGATCAGTGCTTTCATGCCTTTTATGAACACATCTTTCAAGTTATCATGCAGTTAGATGCTACCAGCCAGTACTCTGGGTAAAGAGCACATTGGACTCCCTGTTTCCCCACAATTCCATACTTCATGCTAGAGCAGCCAATCGTTAGGCCTCATATGGGGGCAGAAAGGAGTTCATAGCCTAGTGTAAGTTTTCAGCTTCCATAAATATGGGACTCTCTGGAGGTTAACTTGGGCAGGATGGAGGCTGTGAGGAAGGGAAGTACAAATTCCTTATGGTGGCTGTATGTATGTTAATTGGCCTTATGTGGGCAACATGCTGGTTTTCTCTGATATTCAATTCATGGTCGCTGTAATAAAATTATATTGACGCAGCTTTGGGGGCTGCATGCTTCTGGGAGCAGTTTTGTAGACCTTCACAAACTACATAGTACATAGCAGAAATAAGAAGTAAAAGCAAACACATAAAGAATTTGTGGGAAAGCATTAAAGCAGATATTGCATGAAAAATGCCATTCTAGCAGCACAATATACAGTATATTGCTTGTAACGTTATTGATGTATGTGAAACATTGGTCATCTAACCAGGAATTCACTCCACAGGATCTTGTTTGGAAAAGTCTTTATTTAAGAATGAACAAAAACACTATCCAAATCTCTTCTCCTCAATCTCAAACAATGGAACGTTTCCCCATTAGGCTTAATCATAGATACCTCTAACATGTTTCACCGGGAGGTTTAATCATAGATATCTATGATTAAGCTTAATGGTTAAATCCGTTAGAGGTGGAGGATCGAGGAGAGAATAGCTTTTGTAGTAGTGTTTTTTTGCTCTTTAAATAAAGACTCTTATTTTCCAGACAAGATTCTGTGAAGTGTGGCTTGTGTTGAATCCTGATTACCTGAAGTGGAGACGCACATGTTACCTGTACCTGGGACATGGATGTCAGAAGCCGGGTTTGGAATGTGAGCTGTGCTTTGCTTTGGATTGCTTATCTGACATTTCTGATGCAATGAGCTTGGCTCTGCTGCTGATCATTCAGAGAATAATTTACTGCTAAGCCAAGCCCAAATCCCACCAACATGTTCCTTGTCTACTGACCATGTAGTAACTATCTCTCTGCTGCCCAGCCAAACTACAGCACACACATCTATCCAAGATATTCAATGGAATTGCTATTTTTAGCTGCAATTAGCTATTCATGGGATACATGTTTGCGGTTTGTGGCTACTGAGATTAGCAAATTTCACTATTTATTTGTGCCTAAAAATTATGCCGGCTCAGGTGCAGCATATTCAATTATTATTAATTGAAACATTTCCAAATCCCACTGCAAAATTTGCATAATACCACATTTTAGATTAGAAAAGCAGAATTGTATTTAGAGCTGAACTCCAGACATACAGTATATACACAGTTGGATAAACCGTTCTCCTATCCAGGAAAGAATTTAAAGTTCTGTCCATCCACTTTGGTGATTTATACTCCTCTGCCAGACAGCACAGCTAAGAGGATGACACCAATTTCTCTGTGAGCATTAAGAAATGAATTTGGTGCTACCTCCCTGTCTACAGCCTTCTGATTGGACAATGACAAGGAGCAGCAAGATCTAATTATTTTAAAGCATATGTAAAGCTAAATGCAATTTTTCCCGGTTTGGGTAGCATGTGGAAAGGTTAACACTAGGGATGCACCAGTATCGGTATCAGTGCCAATACTTATATTTGGCGAGTACTCGTACTTGCGCAAATGCTCCGATGCCTAGCCCGATACCCGAACTTCCGGAATCAGGAAGCCGGGTAGCGAGGAAGCTGCCCCCCCGGCTTCAAGATTGGCCAAAAAGCCGGCTCCATGCTTCCTCCTCACCAATCAGGAAGCCGGGCAGTTCCCCCCCCCCCCCCCCCCCAAATTCCTGATTGGCCAAAAAGCCGGCTCCATGCTTCCTCGTCTAATGCTAATCGGGAAGCCGGGTGATGAGTCTTTACATGCCGCCTGGCTTCCCAACTAATCAGGAAGCCAGGTGGTGAGTAATTACACGCTGCCTGGCTTCCTTAATGGGACTTCCGGAAGCGGTATTCTGTATCAGCGAGTATCGAAAGAAAAATATTGGTACTCGTACCTGATACCGGAAAACCGGTATCGGTGCATCCCTAGTTAACACATCTGGCAGGTATTCATTGCTGCCTGTTTCCCCATTGGGAAGTATTACCCTTAATTGGTCCTGGGTCTGGTCCAACTTTTTGAATTATCAAAGGATCAGGAGGGTAGAGGAAATCTTCCAATAGGGACACCTGTACTGTTGACAACTGGGCACTAGCATCTCTAGTATGTATTGATATTAAAGTGGACCAATCATCATATTTCTCAATTAACATGAATTAGTTGGAACATGGCAACAATTACATTTGACTTTGTTATTTTCAGAAGAAATGTATCTTTTTCTTACTATAAACACTACTAAAAGGAAACAAAGAGCATCTTGAGTATTGTTTCATAACATCATCAGACTGTAGAAGGTCTACTGTTCTGATTCCCAGACCCTGTATAGCAGACCTGCAGTGGTTTAAGAACAAGTCATAACATTGTGCAATCATATATACAGTGGCTTGCAAAAATATATTTACCCCTTTAGCATTTTTCCTATTTTGTTGCATTACCACCTGGAATTAAAATGGATTTTTATTTGGATTACATGTAATGGACATACACAAACAGTCCAAAATTGTGAAGTAAAATGAGAAAAATAACTAAAAAATTATAAAAAATTAAAGTGGTCTGTGCACTTTGGCCTTTGCTATAAATCCCCTACATAAGATCTGGTGCAACAATTACCTTCAGAAGTCACAGCATTTTTTAAATAAAGACCACCTATGTGCATTGTGCAATCTAAGTGGCACATGATCTCAGTATATACTGTATACACCTGTTCTGAAAGGCCCCAGAGTCTGCAACACCACTGAGCAAGGGGTACCACCAAGCAAGCCGCACCATGAAGACCAAGGAGCTTTCCAAACAGGTCAGGGACAAAGTTGTTGAGAAGTACAGATCAGGGTTGGGTTATAAAAAACATTCCACAGAGCAACATTAAATCCATTATAAAAAAATTGAATAAATATGGCACCACAACAAACCTGCCAAGAAAGGGCCGCCCACCAAAACTCACCAACCAGACAAAGCGTGCATTAATCAGAGAGGCAACAAAGAGACCAAAGATAACCCTGAGGGAGCTGCAAAGCTCCACAGTGGAGAGTGGAGTATCTGTCCATAGGACCACTTTAAGCCATACACACGACAGAGCTGGCCTTCATGGAGGAGTGGCCAGAAAAAAGCCATTGCTTACAGAACAAAATAAGCAAACATGTTTGCTGTTTGCCAAAAGGCATGTGGGAGAGTCCCCAAACGTATGGAAGAAGGTACTCTGGTCATATGATACTAAAATTGAGCTTTTTGGCCTTTAAGTAAAACGCTATGTCTGGCCCAACCCAAGTCCTCTCATTTGTTGGTTGTGTTTGGATGAAGCACTGAGATCTTGAGGAATGCTGAATTACGATTTACTTGCTTATAAGAAGAGTTTATCTGTATACAGCATCATGCAGGAAACATGAAAATCATAGAAAGAAGCATGCATATAGAAAAACTGGCATAGACTAGCTTTGCACCACAGCGCCATCTAGTGCTCAAAAGACAATACTACATCTATGAATGTCAGCAACATAAATCAGCACATATCAGAATAGGCTGTTGCATTTCCAACATCATCACCCCGAGAACACTATCCCCACAGTGAAGCATGGTGGTGGCAGCATCATGCTGTGGGGATGTTTTTCATCAGCAGAGATTGGCAAACTGACCAGAATTGAAGGAATGATGGATGCTAAAAACTCGTTGACTCCGTAACCGCATAAAATTAGTTTTCTTTGACGAAACAAAAACAAATTTTTTTTTGTTTTAATATGTTTAGTCAGAAAAAAATTTTTTTTTGCTGTGCTCATGTCTACTTGCCACCTCTTTCCCAGATTCTCTTATATTCCTCCTATGTAGTTCCCTGTATCTAGGAGCCCTAATGTCCTTCAGCTTCAGAAACTCTAGCCCCCATCTCCTCTGATCTTGAGCTATGGAACCTCTTTGGCTCCATAAACTCTGGCCCCCATATCCTTCATCTTTAGATCCAGAAACTCCAGTCCCTATCATCTCTCATCATTAGCTCAAAAAACTCTAGTCCCAATTTCCCCTGATCTTCAACTGCAGAAGCTCCTGTTCCCATCTTCTCTGATCTTCAGCTGCAGACGCTCCTGTCCCCATCTTCTCTGATCTTTAGCCCCAGAAGCTCCTGTCCCCAACTTCTCTGATATTTAGCCCCAGAAGCTCCTGTCCCCATCTTCTCTGATATTCAGCCCCAGAAGCTCCTGTCCCCATCTTCCCTGATCTTCAGCCACAGAAGCTCCTGTCCCCATCTTCTCTGATCCTCAGCTCCAAAAACTCCGGTCGCCATCTGCTCTGCCCCCATTTGCTCTGATCTTCAGATCAAGAATCTCTAGGCCCCATTTCCTCTGATTTTCAGCTCTAGCTTTAGTCCCCATCTCCTTTTTTCAGATCCAGCAGCTCCAATCCCCTGCCTAGTGCTGCTCAGCCTTCAAAAGGAAAAATTCTTCTTCATACTGTGCATGTGCACCCAGGCTCCATTCAAGCCTATAAATCACCTGTACTCCTCTGGATCGTTGGAGCCCGTAATGAGCGTGGCTCATCCACAGAAATGAATGGAGCTGTTGTCAGATGGGACTTTTTTCATACAAAGGCTGTGTGCCGGACAGGGTGGTACAGTGAAGATCGCAGGAATGGGAAGCAAAGTAAGTATTTTAGCAGATGGATTGCACTAAGGAGGGAATACAATTGTATTTTAGCCTGAAGCAGGATTGTATTTACATAATGTTATCATATAGCAATATATTATTTTGCTTTACAAAAGTGTGATGCAAAAATCATGGGGCACAACTCCGAAACATTTGCTGCAAAATACTCATTCAAAGGTTATTTTGAAGTGCATACCCGCAAAAACATTAAACGTCACATAAAAGAGAGCTAA
This sequence comes from Nanorana parkeri, assembly GCF_000935625.1. Classification (NCBI taxonomy): domain Eukaryota; kingdom Metazoa; phylum Chordata; class Amphibia; order Anura; family Dicroglossidae; genus Nanorana; species Nanorana parkeri. The sequence continues at coordinate 54,439 of NW_017308126.1, read as the reverse complement.
TTTATATGCTGGCCAATGACTAAAATAAAATCTAATTTGTGTGCTGGATAATTAGGTTCACTAGGTGACAACCCGGGGCTAATGAATTCACCAGCAGATCTCAGTGTGAGTTTACAATAACATTACTGATTGTCCTTCTGACTTCACTAAACATGTACAGTACATAATATGTATCCACCAGAATGCTGTACTACTAATATGAGCCTAAACCTTTCCAGTGCAACAGTCATTTAAAGGACCATTAAGCTATTCAATATTTTGATAGGTATTAAACGCACAATTATCTAGTCACACTCTCATTAAAAAATTATTAGGTTTATTGACACATACAATTAGCATTTTGTTTACATAGATCTCTGAATTGTCTATAAGGCTTGGCTTCCAATACCCTTGGCAGCAATTCCTGAAATTTCTATGCTTAGTAATGATACCCAACTGGCTTGACCTCTGCTTGAACTTCTGCTACTCTTGCTATTTAACCCTTGTTGCTGTGAGCACTGAGTATAGCTAGGTTGTTCTCTTACCTGTTACTGATAGTCTGCCCCATTGGTACAGTTAGACCAAGACACCCAAGTCATGAGGGCATGCAACTACCAAATCATGCACACAATGAGATTGCCTATTACTTCCTGTGGCATCCCTACAACAGAACAAATAAAATATATTAGTATATGGCCATGTTACTGGCCATATACATGTTACACCCATATTCAGGGTGTAACATGAAACATATTTACATCGCAACCCCCCTTCTGCCCCCACTCCCCTTCCTGCTTACCTGAATCGTGGAGTTCTTCTCCCGCAGGCTGCTGCTCATTTTTTAAAACGCCACGGCTTTACATGGCTCCACACAGCTGCGTCATCCATTCACAGATCCCATCAGCCAAGTCACCTCTCAATGGAATACAAGTGTGGTGACTTTCCCAAAAAAGGCCTTGGCAGGGGAAGGGTTAAAGGTATTTTTGCACACATGCTTATAATCCACATTTTAGGCCTGCAAATTACTTAAAGCCCCCAAACATTATTTATTTTTCTAAAAGCAAAGACCCTATAGAATAAAACAGTGGTAGTTGCAAATGTTTACATTGCCCGAGATTAGCGCAAATCTTTATCAAACCCAAACATTTAGTTAAAAATGCATTTAAGTTAATTTTAGTGCCCCAGAGCACAATATAATTTTCCTTTTTTTTCTAAAATATAAAAGATGAGGTTAGGATGAGTATATAGATACCCAACATGTGCAGGCTAAAAATTGCATGCATTCCTGAACAACAAAATTCAGTACCTAAAATTGTCCATCTGCAACGCTTTTTAAAGCCCCTACAGGTCATCAGTTTAGAGATACACGTAAATATTGTGCCCCAAATTGTTGCTCTCACTCTGGCGCACACGGCAATACTCAACATGTATAGCGCGATCGTCGTTTTCGTACGTAGATGCACTTGACGCATGTGTATGTGAATACATGCGTGCTCACGTGGTGGGGTACTTTACATTTTTTTAAAATAATTTGTACTTTTATTTTATTTTTTAAAACTTTTCTTTTTTTACCTTAATAGTTTTATTTTTAAATTTAGTTCTTTAATTTACTAAAGAGGGGGCTTATAAGCTTCCTATGTGAAAGCATATTAGCAGTGACAGGTACTCTTTAAGGTGACACTAGGGGTCCCAAAGATTGCACTTCCATAGCCTTTTGCTCAGCTTCTGTAGCCGAGCAATGACGGCTCAGTGGTGCAATCCGTTTCGCTCCTGGTCCCATAGAGAGGGGAGGAGAAAGGCGAACAGAAGTTCGGTGCTTCCCACCGACACCCGAGATGCCAGTCCCTGGCCCGCAGGAGGGGCAGCGTAGAACGGGAAACAAGGGGTGTCTGGCAGGGAAACATGCACTGCCATATGACATTCGTCGGTGGCAGGGAAAGGGTTATAGGAGAAGTATGGGGAGAGTAAAATATACTCTCCCCAATAGTTTAAGCCAGCATGTGATAATGCAGCTGTCACACGCCGACTCTATAGCTCAAGAATGGAGCAAATGCAAATCGCTGGTTGCTCATCATCTCATGACTTCTCCCTGCAGAGAGCAGTGACTGTTAAGCTTTCCATACACCTTACAATTATCTGCAGATTTTCTGTGGTCAGATGGAAAAGGTGCAACAGATTCCTCCATCTACGCTAAACTATGTGGATGGAGTAACCTCCACCTGGGCCAATCTGTTGCACTTTTTCCATCTGACCACAGAAAATCTGCATATAATTGTAAGCTGTATGGGCACCTTAAGTCAGCACTACCCGCAGGGATTCCTTCCTCCCCTATCTCTATTCCTCCAGCACTTATTGGAAGGACAGACAGGGGAGGGGATGGGTACAGCTGGATCTGGCTCTACCGAGGCAGAGCCAGCTGTCAATCAGGCAGCATGGTGGATCCTGACAATATTGTCAGGACCTTTCCCAGCTGCAGAGCGGCTCTGCCCTGTTAGCATTTAGCGGGCAATATGTCCGCTAGATGCTGACTTTGGGTCACAGGAGGACATTAGTAAATGGACTCCCGTGAGCCAAAAGATAACTTAAGCAAAAAAAAGGTTTGGCTATAGTTCTCTTTTAAGTTGAGTACACAAGGTGAGAATTTTGTTCAATGATGGTAGTTTTCTGAATGTGCGTCCAATTTTCTAATAGTTAATGGAGTCAATTCAACAATTGTTTTTATTAAAAAAAAAACATTGAAGGAGCAGGATGGAACACTTTCCTGAATGAACAAAGTTCTAACAGTGAATGTGGCTTTTTTTTTTGGTTCAGGAATCTCCATTCATTCTAAAATGGAATGTTAAATTCAAATGAAATTTCGTAGGACAATTGTCAAGACTCTGATGGCATTATCAAATGTTCCAGATGAGACTTTTTGTATGAACGTTCATACAAAAATCTAACTGTATACTCAGATTTAGCGAATACATTACCATGAGCTGATATATTTGCTAACTGCTAACCTGCAGATTCATGTATCATTAGCCTTCTGGGTGTGCCCAGCATGGTTCTCTGTAGTGAAAGCTGCCAACCACCATAGGTGTAAATTGACTTTTTAATACAGCTGTAGCACTGCATATTTTATAAAATGGTGCTGTAAGTGTTTTTACATAAAAGACATTCTACTATCTCTCCACTTTCATTAGTTCCGTTTTCACATCTTTATTTTTCTAGCAAAAAAAAAAACAATTTTCAGTGTCTTGTGTAGTGAGGATGGAAGTCTTGCCCTAGAGATGTCTTGTGACTGACGTGCTGTAAAACTTCATTACCAACAAATCAGCAGGAAGCGGCCTCCTTTGTTTTATCAAAGTGCAACTTCCAGGGTTTTGTCTACTTTTCCTGTTTAACGTTTGATGTTCCTTTGCCTGTTATTTTTTTTAGATCAATTTGCCATTACTGAGTTTTCATGACAATACTTTGCTAATTGCTTTCTCCTCTTTCTTTGAATAGCGACAATGGCTCAGTTGCCTTCAATTCATGTTTCAGTAAATCTGTTTCTGCTTTTCTTTATCTGTATCATGCATGTTTCAGCATTTTATTGTCATCCGCTTCTCTTTTCTTTCGGCATTTCGGGACTGATCTGCATCCCAGATTCTCTAGTGTACTTTTCATGTCCATATCCTCACTTGGCTGCTAGTTGCAGAGTCCTTTGTTTCGAGATGAAATACAAGATCTATAGCACTGAAAAGGATCCAGCTGAGATGCTACAAATCTCTTCTACAGGTGACTATAGATGAATAACTTGATAGTAATTAATAGGGATCAAGGCTTTTTTCAGGCTGGTGGCTGTGGAAATTGATGATGAAATGGATATACAGTATATAAAGTATAATGTAAGTTGATCAAGCAATACTTGGCTTTCATTTATTTGACTCTTTTCAGCAGATTATTTTAGTTTTCAAGCATTTTAGACCATGAAGGCGCTTTTGTATTGCCTGAATTTTGACCACGTACTTATCTGCACCCAACTGCATCATGAGATGCTTACAAATTATTTAGATGCTGTTAGCTGCAATAGCAATTCGGCAGCAAGGCACAATGATAGGGGTACCTGCCTGAGAGAATCGCATCTGGTGCGGGTGTCTGTGAAGTGCCGCTGCTAAAACACATTTAGCAGTAAATGCAGTGAGTTACCTTTACAGCCCAAAAGTGTTCTCACACAGATTTGTTCTATTTCTTGTTTTATTTCCGTGACTTTTTTTGGCTTCATAAACGGTTATTCACAAAAGGGTGAAGAGTTTGGAGAAAAGTAAACAATCTGTTAGTTACAGGTAAAACTAAAATTAGCATTATAACTTATGTAAATAAATGAATCCAAAATTATATGTACAAAATCTGCATCCACAGTTGTAAAAAAGTGTAGGAGCACGTTAAAAACAATCAATGTATAAGCTACTCATCTGTCACAATCACTTAATTAATTATGTATGTATCTATTTGTTTATACACTCATACATTTATATGTATCCTCAAGAGAGTTTGATATTTAACTTTATTTATATTTATCTTTGGTGCACCAGCAAAAAACAATTGTTATTGTTATCTGAACTTATCTATGTGTGTGGTGGTGACCTGCTAAGAATACCCTGAGTTTTGCCATCCATGTGATCACCATGTGCACCACAAATATTGAAAGGTAGCAGACCATAAGGAGTGCAGGTGGTTCTTGGAAACAAATGAGTTAAAACACCTGACTTAATTTGGTATGGTTAATTTGGAGATTATAATATGTATGATGGGATTAGTACTTTCTTTGTGCTCTTATGACCCATGTACACCGGCCAGTTTAGAGTTAACCAATTATCACGTTCCTGAGAATCAGACCGGAAGATGGGGAGGCGTCTCTTGCGACTCGTGCCTGCGACTCCTGGAGTTGGGAACAGGAGGACGCAGGGCAACGAGGAGCACGAGTGCCACGGATTGGAGGCAGACACCGTGCAGGAGACTTCCTGTACAGAGGTCAGCAGGCCAAGGGTCAAACCGGGCGGGCAGCGTAGGAACAGACTCAGGAGCCAGAAGTCGTACTCGAGGAAGCCAAAGGTCAGATCCAGCTGAGCAGCGAAGCACAAAATCAGCAGACAAGAGCAAATCCAGAGAACAGGCCGAGGTCAGGGGCAGGCAGCAATCAGAAGAGTAGACCAGGGCAATCCAAGTCAAGCAGGTCATAGGCAAATCGACAGAGGCACAGATAACAGCCAATACAAGCTGACAAGACAATCAGCAATGTGAAGCAGACAGGCTCATCCGTATATAGTAACTAAATTGAGGCAGCTACCTCACTTCCTGTGCCCCATCCGTCCACGCGTCTTCCCGCGCACTTCGTGCATGCGCACTATGGCATGCTTCCCGAGATTGGGCTTTTGCGCATGCGCGGCCGCTATTGTGCCCTTACACCAATCCATCAGTGAGCATTGCTTCCTGCACCTAGGGTGGAATTTTTGAACACATTTAAGTGAAATAGTGGTCTGTATTTGTTACCTCTATGAATAAGCCTACGGGTGAAATATGTAAGAGGTTGTAGCTGGCTGGGGTATTTGCTGTTACAAACACTGTTACTCTGGATTTGCTGTGAATTTCCATAAAGTCTGAAGTATTGGAATTCTCTGGATAGTGATGTCTGTTCGTATGCTAGCACAATATTGATGTTTGCATGCCAGCCTTTTTAATGACTCATTCATGTGCCAGCAGTGCCAGTGCCGAATGACCTCAGCAGCACATTCGTGAAATAACATTGGCTTTAATCATGAGTGATTGAAGGCTGAGGTCATTCTTCACATGTAAAGTGTAATGCATATGTGCTGTGTCCTGAACACAGGTCAACATTACAGCCCTAGAAGCAGCTGTGTGAATGTGCCCATAGACTTCTATACTGGAGCATACAGCTATGAACTCAAATGTACTAATACAAAGTATAAAATTAGAAAAACAAAATAATTATACCCCAAATGAGAGCTAACTATGGCAGTCATTTCAGATGATCCACAACAATGCAATGTCCTAAAGTCTTATAGGACTTTAAAGAGGTGAAGGTACTCTTTGCAAGTTGGCAGACCTTGGGATCCAACCCAAGTGGTGACTGACTTTGGGAGTTCATGCAGGTGGAGCCTGGCCAGTTACATTGTGTTTGCTTTGTCATAAGGACTTCTATTATGAGTGTTCATGAGACTGTTTCCAAGAATAGGGATTTTATATTGAACTTTCTTCTATGTGTAAGCAATCGGATATCCGAGACCAGTGTTTCTCAACATGTATAACCTCAGGACCCATATTTGACCTTGGTCATTAAGTCACGACCCAAGTCACACCGCACTGAAACGCATGGCATGGTAGTGCCGCTCTTTCCGGTGAGGGTGATCAAACTGTGGGTGAGAGGTGCGTTTGGGGTGCAATTCAAATGAATGACAATGCACCCCCCACACCAGAACGTGCGGTAGGTGCGATTGCATGGTACAGAGTGTTAATCGCAGTGAACTGTGCAATTAACACACTTTACTAGAGTGAACGGGCTCTCAAAAACACTGACTGACCCACAGGCACAATTTCATACACTCAGACATTCTCACGCATAGACACTCCATAAAAAATAATAATATTTTTTTAAGATCCACCCAGTCTCCCTACCTAACAAGAACTGCAGTGGATCCTTAGTCTGGGGTCCAGTGTGGCCTGCTGTGCTGTGATGGAGCTCCATTCATATGAGCATTGCTTGTACAGCTCCCTTACACACACTGTAGAGGAGCCGGGAGCCAGAATGTGACTCCCGGTCCAGGCAGCTCTACAGGGCATGCAAGGGAGCTGTAAGCAATGCACTTATGAATGGAGCTCCCTTGCGGCCATACCCCCAGCCCACCCCACCTCAAGCTGACACTTTGCGCCAGGCAGCATATTTTGAGTGGCTGCTCAGTGCAAGAACTGGCAGTACTGTGCTAGGGGAAAGCTGAGGAGCCTCTCACCTAGCACAGTGGAAGGTATGTGGCAACCCACTGAACACGGGCTCGCAGCTCACTTTTGGGTGGTGACCCATCAGTTGAGAACCTAGACCACTATAGAAAGTTATTTTCCTCATTGTTTGCGTTTTATATCTGGCTCTGCTTGGATATGGTGTTTTATTGTAAAGCTGCTTACTTTTTATACAGTACCCTGTTTCTCTGTATTACAGAAACCCAACTCTACACCTGGATCCTATTCTCCCCATCATACTCCAAATCTTCTCAGGAGTCATAGCGGATAACTAGAGTAATGTCTTTCATAACAAAGTCTCAAGTCAATGGAATCAAAACATTAAAATACTCAGATATTGATATTTTTTCACTCCTCATGCCACAGGGGACATCATCGTATGGTGGAATTACTATTAATAGTTGCCTGGTACATGTTTTTCTCAATGTTATCACTGGGGATACACATGAGTGTGCCTGATATTGGGTAAAGAATGTTTGTGTCTGTAACAAGACAGATTAAAGGGATAAGGCAATATGTTTTCTGTGGCTGTTCATCAGATCATAAAGTGTGTTATGAGAATTTTAAACACTGTTGTTTTTGCACGTTTGACACTTGGATGAAACGTGTGAGATAAAAAGATCACAGGCATGGAGAACACAGACTGGAGGAAAGCACAGTTAAGAAATCTACCAGATGCTGATGTATATCCTTTATACTGAAATAATTCTAAAAGTGATGAAAAGTCACCACAGTGATTCAAGTCAATTGAAATGCAAACATTTCAGAGCTAGAATAGTGTCAGACCAGCGGGGGACTGTTTGTCATTGTTAGAGAAACTGGTACTGCTAGTGCGGGGGATTAGGAATGAATGAATCATGGCCAGTAACCAACAGCAATGTCAAATGGAAATTTGAGAACCAAGAGCCAGAGAGAATAGTAAATTGAGGCCAAGGTTAAAAACAGAATATTAGACAGACAAGCCAACAGACTAACTTAAACACAAGATGATAATGATCTAGAATCTGGGGTCTGCGTCTATCTAAGGCCCTCTACCTTTTGGACAAACTACCAGACCACTTCCCATACCAGTGTTATGCAAAGGTAGGAGTCTAAACAAGGTGCGGGCGAGCTAACCAAAGGATTTAGTTGATTACTATGAACCTTTGACCTCAGAGACAAACATTACTGACTGGCCTTTTAATGTAGGGGCAGCTTTCTGTAGGCTAAAGAGAGAGCACCACATAAAGTATACAATGGTACTTCAGTCATTGGTGGCCATAGTAAATTGTGGGTTTTGTCTTAAAACAACTGCACATTAACTCTGGGAGTGTCTGCAGCCCAAACAAGCACCCATGTGCCCCACAAATGTATTTTGGCTACTTAAGTGGGGATGCCCAAATTTATATCATAGGTGTCCCTCTTCCACCCACCAAGCAATCCAAAAGACTTACGAATACTGGATAATCCACACCAGATGGTAGTCAGACCTGAAATGTAAAACAATAGATGATGCCTGAAATATGAAGAAAAGTTGTAACATTCCCACCTACCTAGCTTACAAACCTCTTTGTCTGTAAATCCCACTGCAGAGGCAATGGTAGCTGCTCCTATATGAAAAGAGCGACTAACAGAGCTGATCCACCCCTGAGTATCTTTCAGAGCAGCTGTCATTAATAGCACTATTTAAGCTCCTGCGTGTTGCCTGTGGTTGTAAGATGCTTGACAATTGTGGGTTGGGATGGGCCTCTAGTTCACTCCTGTGCTGCTTGCTGGCTCTGAGAGCATTCAGCCCTTCGTGAAGGCTGGGCAGCAGATGTGCCAGTGGTTGCAGCATCTGTGAAACACTGTGTGCTGCTGCCACTTCTCCCTTTATTGCTGTGGCCATCAGGGCTGGGGCTGGGGTGGGGGAAGCAGCTGCTGGATCAGTGTTCAGTAAAGGGAGACACCAGCAACCCTTCTCCAGCAGTTTCCTGACTTTGGAAAGGATGACTTCTTGATCCATGCTACTGGAGGAAGTAGAGATTCTCTGTGTCAAGTGTTGTGTTGAGCATGTTCAAACTTGATGGTCACATCCCAAGAGGGTAATAAGCCCACCCACAATCCTTTTAGCTGCTTGCTCATCTCTTTTCTTCTGATGTTAACCAATTAATTAATGCCCAAAGCGAGGGGAATCTTATTTCTATTTCCAACCTATTCTCTATTCATGATTTTCTTTCCTTAAAGAACTCAGCGGCAGCGGCTACCCTTGCACTGCAAGGGTTAGGTGCTCGTTTTCATTTAGAGACACAAATAAAATAGATATACTCACCTCAACTTTGCAGCCACCTGGTTCCTAGACCGGTCCCTTTAGCCTGTCTCCTCCTCTCCAATGATGCTATGTCCCTCAGCGTTCTCACGTCCTATACAGTGTATAGGACATGATGACTCACAGGACCTTGGACTGCAGGAGCAGAGGTGAAGCGTGGCTGCAGGGACCAATATAACAGCCAGTTGGCACTTGCAAGTGCTGCAAGTTTCAGGTCAGTATATCTTTTTTTTTTTTTTGTCCCTAGATAAAAACAACCACTTAACCCTTGCAGTGCAGGGGTGGCCTACCCCTGCACTGCAAGGGTTAAGTGGTTGCTTTTATCTTTTTATCATTGCAAGGGTTAAGAATTTTTCTGCCTGAAATTCTCAAAGGCCAAGGGGCCTTCATTCCTGATACTGTAAAACAAATGAAAATTCCACCACGCAGACGAGACCCCTTGAAATGCATGTGGCAAAGAAGGGTAGTTGGAGACATCTTTGCTGCCAAACATCCCAGGAAATGGAAAGAAGATATTATCTGCATTAAAACTAACCACATACCATAAACTAATGCAATTTTGCAAAAAGCATTCACTGTCTTGGTGACAAAAAACCCTTGGGGCAGATGCCCTGGCATTCGGAATGCATTTGCTTTGCCGGGTGTTTTGTTGTGTTTGCATTGCAATTAAGCACAGCTTGTGGAATTCAGTGGAATTCAACTCAGAGATCAGGAATGCTGATAAGTGAAAAGATGTCAGTTATTGTGAAAAATTTCAAACCCTAAAGGTGCCCATACACTGGACGATTCTCGTATGAGAATCGCAGGAAATCCCGTGATCGTACGAGAATCGTGCAGCGTGAATGAAGGCGTGCGACCGTTTCTACTGTACAGTCGCACGTCTTTTGTCTAAGGAGCATGCTAGAAAACCAGCCGAAAATCTTACGATTTTCGGCTGGTTTGAATGATGCTCGGGAGACAAATGCCAAACAAGGCTGTGTGCGCACACTGGACGTTCAACTTTGCAGTCATCAGAAGCCCGCCCCTCAGGGGGGCGGGCTTGCGATGATGGCAAGTACGATCTGCCTGTCCAAGATGGGCAGATCGTACGTTTTTTTAAATTACTTTACAACCATTGCAAGACTAAGGTCTTGCGATGGTTGTAAAGTGTATGGCCACCTTAAGAGAGACTTGAGACTTGAAGCCATTACTGTTAGGTGTCTAAGGACAGTTAGTGGGTCTGTATAAATGTTTCTGGAGCTTTCAAACACTAAAGGTGCCCATACACTGCACGATTCTCGTACGAGAATCGCGGGAAATCCCGCGATCGTATAAGAATCGTGCAGTGTGAATGAAGGCGTGCGACCGTCTCTACTGTACGGTTGCACGTCTTTTGTCTAAGGAGCATGCTAGAAAATCATACGATTTTCGGCTGGTTTGAATGATGCTCAGGAGACAAATGCCGAACGGTCCGGTGTGCGCACGCACACACTGCACGTTCAGCATTGCAGTCATCGGAAGCCCGCCCCTCAGGGGGGCGGGCTTGCGATGATGGCAAGTACGATCTGCCTGTCCAAGATGGGCAGATCGTACGTTTTTTTTAATTACTTTACAACCATCGCAAGACTAAGTGTATGGCCACCTTAAGAGAGACTTGAAGCCATTACAGTTAGGTGTCTAAGGACAGTTAGTAGGTCTGTATAAATGTTTCTGGAGCTTAATTAATCTTGGCTGTAGCAAGAAGTGATTAAGTGAGCTCAAAGCAGGGCACCTATTACTTTTCAGTTGCAGGTCGATTCTGCCTGTGAAATACTGCCATACAAAACTTTTCAGGCATGTTTTTTTCTAGGTGTAAATTGAAAGTAATGTATCTCTGCATAAATTTAACTTTTTGTTTTATTGCCATGTTGTAACCATATGTTTCATCCATATGGTACAGTGAGATGAAATAAAACGTCCTGTTATGCATAATCACGGCATGTATAAATGGTAGAATTAAAATTAGATAATACTTCCCTGTTGCGATGATAGTGTGTAATAAAGCAATACATGAATAAAGAAGAATTCTGTTCAAGATTTTTTTTTTTTTTGTGGTGCAGGAATTTTTAAACAGAACTCCGATCTACAAGGGAAGCACCATAAGGAGCTAAAATAACAAAACAAAAACAAAAGTGCATTGCTCAGACCACTTTATTTTTTATAATAATCATAAAAAGTAAAACTCATTGCACTTACGGTAAAATTTTATGCAAGCATGGTAAATCAGACATGGGTGGTCTGCAAAGGGCTCTCCAAAAATGGCTGAAGAAAGAAAAAAGAAGAAGCTCCCAGGTCTTACTGTCTGTGTCCGTCTTATAGGAATGCTTGGAGTAAACAATGACCGTCTAATTTTTCGAAGGGGCATAACCTGAAAATTAAAAGTTATTTTTTGCTTAGTATTTATGTATTTTATGTGTTTTTTTTCTAAAGCTGTAAAGGGTACAAAGTGGACTGCTGGGCTCATTTGTAATTCAATTTAGGACTGGACTTGATTGAATGCATCCTTGTTGTGTGTTTTGAAATTAACAGGGTTTTTCACAAAAGGGTGGAGAGTTTGGAGACGAAAGGAGAAGTGAACAATCTAGGACAACATAGCTGAACCGGAAAGTGAGCTGAATTGGAGAATTTTTTCAAATCCGCTATTTTGGCCTAGATTGTTCACTTCTCCTGTCTTCTACAACCTCTTCACCCTTTTCTGAATAACCTCCTGAATAAAGAGCTGTCCAGGCCACCAAACATAGACAACTAGAAATAGGAGAAGATCAGAGTGCAATGGAAGCCATTTTTGGCATATGCTAGTGCATTCTTAATGTTGCAGAGATGGTCAGCTCCCTGGACCGTGAAAATGCTGCAAGACCCTGTGCAAGCCAGGACAATGAGAAGTAAAATTCATGTTGTGGGCCTGAAATTGGTGGAATATTAGCTGGGACAAGTATCGGTTATTATGTTCGTTCATCAGATAGTTCTGAGATGTTTTTCCAGCTTCCTCTTTTGGTGGTTTTAACGACCACTTTCCCCTTTTTTAAAATGCTTTTCACAAATTTAAATGAGGGTGTAAGTCTCTGTAATATGTTCAAGAATCCTCTAGTGCTGCAGAGAAGAAACTGTTCTTATTTAACAGCAAGCTCAGTGGCACTAAACTCCGGAGCTACATCTTAAAAATACATTCAAGTACCTTTAACTATTAACAAAAATGTATCTTATTTGTGTATCACTCAGCTGTAGATCCTCAAATCATCTCTGAATTGGTGCTTACACTGTCCTTCCTTCTACAGGGTGGCTACTTCTGTTCCCTATGGTCCCTGTGTGTGTTGTAAAGTAGTCACCGCTCCAAGCTCACTCCTGTGATAGACTACAATCTAATGTTTAGTTTACTAATTAGTATTGAGATTGTAGTACAAGTAGAGTGGTGGCTACTAGGGATGCACTGATATTTCCCACACCACAGTGTACCGGCCGAAAATGGCTCTTTGGCAAAATGCAGAAAGTGTTATTTTTTTTGACCGAAATAGCGGTGCATCCCTGCTTTCTCTCCTCCCCGCTGGGCGCTGCTCTGTGTCCCAGCAGGGAGGAGAGAAACTGTCATAGAAGTACGGCTTGGCGTCTCTCTTCCTCGTACCGCTCAGCCTCCTGTGACAGATCAGGAGAGCAGTGTGTGGGCGGTGACAGCTGTCAGCTGTCACAGGAAGCTGGGTGGCGGTGTGAGGGAGGAGTCAGCTGTTGAGATCTCCTTCCCGCACCGCTTGCTCAGCCTCCTGTGACAGCCGATCTAGGATGGAGAGTGGGTGCAAGTACTCAGCGATCAGTGATCACTGTGTGTTTGTAAATAATTGAGGACATAGTATATTTACTGTGCTCCAATTATGAATGAATGGGAAGTGATCTCATCACCTCCTGTTCATTCATGATTGTGGTTAGACCCCTAATATTTCACCAAAGCCCCTAAAAGTAAGGTTAAAAAATTTTTTTTTTCATAAAAATACATAAAAATAAAATATCAAAAAATGTAAACGTTCATACAAAATAAATAACAATAAAATATTTGAAAAAGTTAGAAAAAAAAACATTTTGGTTTCGGCCTGACATTTTTTTGTTTTGAAATTTTCAGTTCGGTGCACCTCTAGTGGCTACTTTACAACACACACACACACACACAGAGAGGGACCATGGGGAACAAAAGTAGCCACCCTGCAGAAGAAAGGACAGTATCACCATGAATTCAGAGATAATTTGAAGATCTACAGCCGAGTGATACACAAATAAGATACATTTTTGTTAATAGTACAGGTACTTGAAAGCATTTTTATGATTTAACTCCTGAGTTTAGTGTCATTTTAACTACAGACTCACCTCCAAATATCTCATACACCGCTATCAATATATACAGGTAATGAATGTTATAAGATTGTCGGTGGTCCGAGGATGCAGCCTGCAGTACCAGTATTCGGCAAAGAGGAGGACAAAGCATGTGTTTCTCATTTGTATGCTTTTTAATGCGTCAGTACAAACAGAAATGGATTAGAAGTAAAAGCATACCAATTTCTGTTTTAGTAGTAGCATATGTAAAACACAGAGATACTGAATGCATTAAACTAAACCAGTATAACATTAAAGTATGACCTGTATTAGGCAAAAAAAGAGCACAGTACATGTGTTGCTCACTTGTATTCCAAGGATGACCTTGGGTTTGGTCTGATCCCATGGTCATCCAAACCCAGACATTAGGCGTCAGTGTGTCAGGGACTTACACAGCTGCGGCGTCTGGTCCGCAGATCATGGGGCCTCCTCCAGCGCCGATGTCACGTTACCACGTCGCGCTCCCAGGGCCGCCTCTCGTAGCTCCGCCCACTGAACGGCGCTCCCTCTGTAAAAGCGAGGGAGATTCAATTGCTCGGCGTTCAGTCAATGGAGACTGTAGGTGGAGCAACTGCTCTCCTGCTCGCACTTCCCCACAAGAACGAAGGACTTCATACCTCCAGAGAGGGATTCGATCGGAAGGAGCCTCTACCTCCCTCTGTCTCTCTGCTGCCTTCTAAATCGCAAGTAGTAAAGACGATACTGTGTATACTAGCCTGGCTATCTGCACTGCCACCTAGTGGATTGAACTGTTATTACAACCCTGCAAGTTATAGACTGTATCATTCCTCCATACTTGCTCACTGGTATATCTCACAGTAACCTACTACCTGCGTGTATAATTAAAATAGGAACTAAACGTACTGTAACCCTCACGTATGAGAATAATATTGTGGGGGACTACTTTGTTAACCGTGTATGCTGAAATACATTAGGAGTTGTTTAAATCATACAGGTGGTATATGATGTTTGTAGGAGCTGCGCCCCCTCACCGCACCTAAGAGGGTTATAGCAGCCTCCTCAATCTGAACCATCTCCTAATCCGAGTGAGTTGCTCCCTAAGATCCCTAGTTGAGAACCATAAACAGTGGGTAGACTGTTACACAGTGCATACCCCACAGCCGCGTGTAAACAAAGGGGTGGGATACTGGTGAGATAATTGACTTTTTATGGTCAAAGTCATTGACCAAATATGACTGTAGAAGGTAGACATGTAACCCCGCAAATATTTGTTTTGTTCCGGATCCATTTGGAATGTCCTTTTTTTTTTCTTTTCGTTTTGGCTTTCGGATCCCAAATCTGCTTTGGTTTGTTATTTGGATTTCGGATCTATGCAAAGCTTCATTTCAGAATGAAGTCACATGACCATGCCTATAATGCAACCCCCAACAGCCAAACCCCCCCCCCCCCCATCTGATTGGCCAGAGAACAGTCACATGCCTGAATGAGTTTCATCTTGAACACAATCCAAATTTTCGAGCATCCGGATTCGTTTGCTTTCAGATACAGTAGAATTCAGAAATTTGGATGCATCCGAATGTCCGCATTTAACAAATTCGTACTAATATCCATTTGGAATGAAACAAAATTTACATGTCTAATATAAGGTTAATAATGTCACCAGCATCCAGCCCCTTTGTTTGTGTGGCTGCACAGAGGGGAATGCCCCGCATGCAACTGATTGGGCATGCACTGATGCCTCACTTCCTGGTTTACATGAGCTCCAGTTCAAACCTGAGATCATCTCTATTGTATTCTGAGTTTAACATATGCCTGAAGGTATTGCTCTCCTGTGGTCACATTATACATCAGGGGTGCCCACAATTTTTGTGTTAAGATCTACTTTTCAAATGGCGAGCTACATGAGATCTACCAACGAAAAAAAAACCTCCCTCACTCTCTCCTGGCTGTCTCTCCTCACTCTCCTGGCTGTCTCTCCGTGCTCTCTCCCCTGGCTGTCTCTCCCCACTCTCCTGGCTGTCTCTCCTTGCTCACCTTGCTGTATTTTTAAAACAGTGTAGTGCAACAGGCTGTGAAAACTAATATTATTTGATGCAATACATAGCAATTCAACCACCAGTATCCACCAAAAAGGCATCAGTGAGCTTGGCTCAGCAGACTCAGGCTAATAGGTAATCATGTGTGCACAGCTAAATAAATATACCAAAATGGAATAAAGGGGCCACCATTCACACCCTTCGTGATCTACCAGCATCAGCTTTGAGAGCTACTGGTAGATCACGATCTACCTAATGGGCACCCCTGTTCTACATTATTAGAGGTCCCCCTAGCTGCAGCCTAGTAATAACATTGCTGGAAGTCTACTAATTTACCTGCTACATGAATAGAACATGCAATACCTCCTATTGACTCCACTGCGGTAGTTCAGGCAACACAAATTAAGTGTAATTTCAATTTCATGTAAGCAATTTTAACCAACTGGCGGGAGCTTTCCGGATAATTATACTTAACAGCAAGCTTAATGAGACTACAAACAGCCATTTACAATAAGACATTCATAGTTAACATATGTTGGTAGATGTGAGTATGTACTATTAAACAGATTAGCTTCCTTTTAATGTCTTTATTGGTACTGTGGGCAAGAACAACACTGCTTTATATTGCAGCATTATAAATAGATAACTGGGAGATACAGTGGGATGCCATTTTAAATTGAGGCTTTATAGAGCATTCCTGATGCCCAGTGGAAGATAGCGTTGAGCAGATTGACCTCACCCAAGCCACCTTAAAACCAATGAGCATAAACCGCACTGTCTGTAGAGAGAACCCAAGCACACAGACCGACATTAGGATTTTAACAAAGACACTAGAGGTACTTTGTATACGGCACCTATGTGAACACAATCAAGAGTGTTTAAACGCCAGTATTTAGTCTGTAATAATAATCCCATCTATTAGTATATATGGGAATATCCATATTGGTATGTCCTTATGAGCAGAATACTATGTAGAGTTTATGCCATTTTATTAAACGGGTTATGAAATAAATAATGGTCCCTTCACTCCACATCCATTGGGCTGCACTGCTCAAAGCAGGCCCAATACAATGACAAGCTGAAATCCTTTTGTTTTCAGTAGACCCAGTTCACACCAATGAACTTCATTGATGTGCACTTTGCGAAAATGGTTAATTCTGTATTTAAACGCATGCAACATGCTGCAATACAATGCTTTATAGCAGGCTGTAGCCCGCATTACAGAAAGCAAAATAAAGTATTTTGGCTTCTGCAACGTGTTAAAAAAATGCATGTCAACGCACTTGAATCCAGGCTTAATTTGAATTAAAAGGTTATAGGTTAAAGTGGAATGATTAAACATCTCAAGCATCCCCTATATGCTGTGCGAAGATCAAGTCTAATTCTTAGTAAATTGTGACTCCGGGTATCTGAAAAATTGCTTTAAATTTGTGGTCACATAAATTTCATGAGGCTGTCCACTGCTGCTTTGCACAAATGTTTGTTGGGAGGGGAAGATTGGCTATCATATGTCACATTGTAGGGATGTAGACTGCTTGGGGCCTACTTTTCCACTAGTCAATGTGGCTTTGTTGCTGCAAAGGGTAGGTTGGACGAGTGCTTATCAGCATTGCTAGGGCTGGTCTATCTCAATAATCGATGCCCCTGCCCACTCTCATACAGAGAACAGCAGAGCAGTGCATGGAATGCGCACCGGCACCAGCCCCATTATGATGACACCCCTGTAGTCTTCAGGTCCTCAGTCCTTGGCACCCAGGCTGCTGAAGACTGTGTAGGTGACCCAAGGTGTCATAAAGCCCAGAACAGGGGCTGCTGCAATGGAAATACACATCATTTATCTTGTGCACAGCTGTGAGGGCAGCAGGAAAAGAAAAATTAGCTACATTTTCAAAAAAGACATGGATCAAAGTATCTAATTTCAGCAAAGCTGGAGTTCAGCCTTAAAATGCAAAAGCATTGCTAAAGGCTGAATGCCATCCACTTTATGTACAGTAATACCACTGATTTATGCAGTACACACCCAGTAAAACCAGACAATTGTATGTTACCTGAGATGCAAAGCAGCCTGTTTCCCTCATCCCTCCAGCCCTGTTTTGGATTTACCTGCAGGTTTCCGAAGATGGGCACAGAGGGAAAACAATCAAATAAGTAGACTTTTTGGCTTTGAGCTGTTCACTCTTTCCTCGGTGCACTAAGCATGAATGGCTAAGGGTTCATGTTTATGTTTATTGATAAAGTCCCCTTACACATGACATCAGATTGCTCTCAGCACAACTAAAATGTCTCCACCACTTGCTGTTTTACATGGTTTTTTGAACCCCATGAGTAGCATCATCATAATGCACACATGTGCTTAGCTGTTCAAGTAAGTGCAAAGCATCTCAACGGAATCATATCCTTCTCAGATAATTTGTACTGCACTCAGCAAAACATCTGAGCACAGACTGGAGGCCTGGAGCATCACTGTCACTTTGTCCATTCAGGGCAAAATTAACAGTGTCTGTGTAAAGCCCACCTCTGCCCCGCTGATACTAAACTTTCAGAGATCCACTGCACGTGGCAAAACATCTGAGTACACTCTGGGCCATCATTGTGACTTTGTCCATTTAGGGGAAAATTAAGCATACCTTCCAACTTTCTGAGATGAGAAAGAGGGTCCCTTTCCAGCACAATATCTTTAAGCAATGACACCCACCCCTTCCACAACCCCAGTTGTGTATAGCATTAAAAATGTATATGCCAAAAATGATCAGTTCAATCCAGAATTGTTGTATTTTCCACTACATTACGATTCCTTTAAACTAGCTTTTCTAAATAACAAACCTTTTTATAGATATCTGTACATCAGACCAATAAGAGGGACATCTGTGTAGGAAAGAGGGACAGGGGATTTCGTTCCATATGAGGGACAGTTTAAAGGTATGAATCAGGTGTCTGTGTAAAGCCCACCTCTGACCTACTGATAATGACACCTCCAGTGATCCCCTGGCACTCCTTCCTTGTCGTTACCACCACTAAAAACATTGTGCTTCTGAGTATGGGGGAGCACGTGCAAAAAGAGAATGGGCCTAACTGCCCATTTGTAGGCATAAGCACTGTCACTGGATGGAGTAGTTGGTGTCATCCGTCCAGGTATTTTGGTGGCAGCAGCACTAGATAAAGGAGCGCTGGAGTATCACTGGCTTGATTTTTTTATGCACTGAGTGGGCAAAGTGACGGCTCTTGAAATATTCATATACCTGTACACTTATGGTTTCAAAGTTCATTTTCCATGTTTCTACTTCGTTAAATAGGCTTTATTTCTATTTGTTTGTATGTCTGTCTGCTTCTGTATCTGAATTATTTTTCTGCTCTGTCTGGAATTAAGAGGACTTGCGTCTGCTTTCCACTCTATCCGAAGGGTGCTCGGCATTCCTACAAGCAAAATAATCTCATTCTCAAGAAAATAAGATAAAGTGGGATGTCAGTGCGTCTCCAGTGCTGTACGAGTACACACCAAGAAAGTCGTTTTCACAGGGTAAATCTTCCAAGGAAGGAGTCAAGCTATTAAGATTTAAGACTGTAGATTAGAGAAGAGCAAGGAGTGTTGCACCAAGGAAATGCTTGATTCATACATTAGTGCAGGGTACAAAGAAATTAATTAAAGGCCTAGCAGGACCTAACAATGTGTGACGCTTATCTTAAAGTGCACATTTCTATAAAATAACAATTATATTTGTATAGGTTTCAGAAACTGTATTGTTCAGCCTCAATTGTTGCTTTTCCTTTGCCTTTCCCATCACTCATTACTGTGTCCAAGTGGATGGGTCACGCAAAAAAGATTTTACGATTTAAAATAAATATTTAATAAATATTAAAAAAATTAAGTGGACATGCCATTAAAGATATTTTCAACTGAACCATCACATGTGAACATCTTTGTAAATAAAGTCCAACTACCATCAGCACCAATGCTGATGGTAGTTGGCCAGCAGCACCAATGCACTGCAGATCTCACGCCAGCAGCACCAATGCCTTGCAGATCTCACGCCAGCAGCACCAATGCCCTGCAGACCTCAGGCCAGCAGCACCAATGCCCTGCAGACCTCAGAGCAGCAGCACCAATGCCCTGCAGACCTCAGAGCAGCAACACCAATGCCCTGCAGACCTCAGAGCAGCAACACCAATGCCCTGCAGACCTCAGGCCAGCAGCACCAATGCCCTGCAGACCTCAGGCCAGCAGCACCAATGCACTGCAGACCTCAGGCCAGCAGCACCAATGCCCTGCAGACCTCAGGCCAGCAGCACCAATGCCCTGCAGACCTCAGGCCAGCAGCACCAATGCCCTGCAGACCTCAGAGCAGCAGCACCAATGCCCTGCAGACCTCAGACCTTTACGCACTGTAAATCACAGACCAGCACCAACTTACTGTAAATCACAGACCTGCACCAACGTATGGCAAACCACCACCAATTTACACATTTTAGCCTGCATATCAGCCACAAACACTGTATGATTGACAAATTTGCAATTTCTCCTGCTTGAAGAAATAAGTATTTTAGAAGCAGTCTTCCTTACCTATATGGACCAAGGCATATTAGGCACACACACCGACCCATACAAGTGCACAGCAGTCAGCCACATATAGCATTGATTTTATTCCTGTCCTACATGTTAGAGCAGGAATAAAATCAAAACTCTTTGTGGATCAATATATTGCTGTGCATTTGTGAGGGACTCCATGTGTGCTGGTACGGGGCCTAAAATTCATGTAGTTGAGCAGCATACATGTGGTACATACAGTATATTCCAGGTGATCGGCTGGCTCCTTTAATTTTTATGTGGTCTCCGGCAGGATGGTGTTGAAATCCTCCTGTTGGGCAGGGTGCGGTATCATCCCGTCGGGTGAGCCGGCTCCTTTCTGCGCGGGCTGGTACATGAGGGATCCTCCAGGCAAGCGCTTGCGCAGACTAAGTTGAGGGCCTCTTCAGCGCGCCTCTGCCGCTCAGTCACGTGAGGGAGCTGGGTGGGCCAGGGATGTAATTGATAGCCGGCCCAAGCTGTCAACTACAAATGATATAGCATAATGTCGCGTGCCAGCTGCCAAGGCTTCGCGTGCCAGCCTGGGCACGCGTGTCGGGGGTTCCCCTGATCTAGGATAACATAGCTGAACTGGAAAGTGAGCTGAATTGGAGAATTTTTCCAAATCAGCTATGTTGTCCTGGAATGTTCACTTCTCCTGTCTTCTCCAAACACTTCACCCTTTTGTGAATAACCCTGTATTTTAGAGAAACCCCTTTCAGTGCCTCCAACACATCTCTGCTCCTGCTTGTAAGCACAGTTTTAAAATTCCAGTTAAAATCCAGCATGTTAAAGTCACCCATAATTAAATCATCTCCCTTAATTTGTCATTATCTTGTCAATCAATAGGTTATCATAGTCCCTAGACTATTCCGGAGTCTGCATACTAAACTAATTCTAAGTTCCTTCTATGGTTTGTAGGCTTTTTAAATTATTGTTAGCTTTATGCTGTTTTTGACTTAAATGGCAACTCTACCTCCCCTATTTCCTACTCTCTCTTTCCTGTATAACGTATAATTGTTTGATTTCCTGAACCATGTCTCTGTAATTGCAACACATTTCTAGACATAAGAGCTGATAGTTCACAAAGTTTGCAACCTAAACTACCAGCATTCCTGCACATAATAAGACACTGCTATTTACTGTTATATTTTTAGTACTAGAATTTTTAACTGCATTAATTATCCCATCAGCTATGCCTTTAGGGACACAAACCTGAAATGGTTTTACCCTGCTGAGGACAGCAATGTTCCTTATCAATTAAATCCCTTTCCCCATTTATCAGTTTAAATGCATGTCCAAAAAATTCAGAGTTCCATACTAAGTAGCTCAGTACCCTTGTGCCTGAGATGCAGACTATCTCTTTTGTACAGCTTGATATCAGACCACCTTCTGGCATAATGGTCAACATTACCAAAACCTTCAGCTTTACACGATTCTTTTAACCAAACATTGAAATCTGCAATACAAAAAGCTTTGCCTTTTTGTGCATTACAGACAGGCAAGACCTCTGAAATTGTAAGGGTACATCCTACAGTACCTTGCAAAGACCCTGGCCCAGACCCTTGTGCGTAGCAGACAAGGATCAGACTGGTAGACGAAGCCAAAGATCAGTATATGGAAATAGCAGAAAGAAAGCAGTAGCTGGCTCGAGTGCACTGGTAACACAGGAGCAGGATCGCTGGAAGCTGACAGGAGAACACAAGGAACACACAGGTGCGGGGTTGCTGGAAGCAGGCTGGAGAGCACAGGGAATACCCAGGTGCAGGGTTGCTGGAAGCTGACTGAAGAGCAGAGGGCATACACAGGAGTCAATGAAGTCATAGGAGTGAGTACGGGTCACTGGAGTACAATGGCATCTCAGGAACTGGAGCTTACTAGAACCAGGACCACTCTGGAAGGCACTCTGTGGCATACACCAGTGCTCAGACAAGGAGTGTTAGTCAAAGCAAAGCTTAAATAGAAAAGTAAATTGGGAGGCTAGGCAGGAGCTGATCATGAAGCAAAATGTATTAAACAGTAGTTGAGATGTAGCGATGCCTAGACAGACCAGTACAGCAATAAGGCATTAACAGAGCACATGCCTGTAGGACTACAAGCAATATAACAGCCCTGCATCCCTGTGGAACCATATATAAGAGGTTCGCATCTGAACTGTTATAGAGTGACATCTTCAAACATTTGAACTAAAAACCAAACAGAGGTACTTACCAGAGACAGTCTGCTGTCTCCAAACTCCTGCTGGTGGAAGTTTTCCTCCTGAATGGTCTCATCATAACCAGCAGTTCCCCCCAAGCAATCAAGAGGCTACACAATGGCCCTGGTGAAACCCTCTCATGCTCTTTTGCAGCTGTTATGCCTGGGGGACAGGAGCCACACTGGGGCAAAGATTCTGTCAGCTCTGTAGGGGCAGGCCTAATAGTGGCTAACCCCCAGCAGTCCTGTGCCAGTAAATATCATGTGTGACAATGTCCCCAACCTGCTGTCTGCCCTCTGGCAGGAAAATCTTACATACCTGCCTTGCCTCAACTTGGTGGTGCAGCGGTTCCTAGTTAGGTACCCTGGCTGATGTTACTCTAAGGCATGCTAGATGACTATGTAGCCACTTCAGGTGGTCATACCCAGCTAGTGTTCAACTATCTGAAATTCAGAAACCATTCAACCTGCCTGCAACCTGCCTAATATGCGATATGCCCAAATGCTAGAACTAGCTATGCTGCAGCAGCTGCACTTGCATCAGCGGGCTGTCCATGAGTATTTATTGCATGAGGACAGGCTTATGGAATCTGTTTTTTTTGTCACATCAGTGGCTCCTTATTTAGGACACATTTACCCTGTGGTCACCATTCAAAGCGGCAACCAGAATGGTGAGCCACAATTCCTTTTGTTTTCCCCAGGAGTTGTATGTGAATGCGGGGAGATAGTTGATGACAATGTTGTCCTAAACATCATCAAGGACTTGGGTTCCTACACCACTGCAAATCGATGGCAGATGAGTTAATTCATGCTGCATTGACTGCAAAAGGACCACATGCTATGGGCCATCAAGCAGGGGGGCCATTACGGATTTTGGATCTATGATACAAGGGGCAAATGCAAGAGATCATCCTACAATCACAGAGGGAGCAAAAAAATAAACATTTGAAGAATATTCTGCATAAGGACCTTCTAACGTCCTTCTCAGAGACTCTCAATACCCACTTTAATGACCAATGTGGCTTGTATCATCTTAGTGAAAAGAGGAGCAGTGGTGACTGCCTAAGTAAGGCTTATAAGTCCTTAAGTACACAGCAACCAGGGCTGTCTAATGGCAGCAGTTATTGTTAGGTCCTGAATCATATGATCTCTGATTATATGGAGTCACGGGTGGATGTTGGTACCCTTAAAACAAATGGGTAATGAGAATGGACCACTGGCCAGAGCTTGGCCGGTATGCAGTTGAGCTGCTGGGCTGCCCTGCAGGCAGTGGGCTTTCAAAACATGTATTTAGTACAGTGTGGGGGGATGATTGTGACACAGGTGACTGGCTTGCCTTTATAAATAAACTAGTCCTGGGTCAGCATTAAGTACCAAGCCTTCCTGCTGATGCTATCAGTTAGGTTTTTGTTTGAAACTGGCCCGAACAGCATTATATTATACTGTACAGTGCATGCATATCCTGCCACCACTGCAGGCCTGCCATAAATACCACCTACTGCCACATTTACTATCTCCTGCCACCATTAACAGATTATTTTATCTTTGCTGGCCTGACACCATAACCTTCTCCAGCCACCACTGTAGGCATACCAGCATTACGATCTCATGATGCCTCTAGTCAGTTGCCTCAGTCTGCTGCTATCGCCCAGTCAAGGTGAACACCGAATGTTTCTGCAACTGTTTCTCAGCTGTAAAAATTGTTCATTTTGTTCTGCAGGGTGGATTCTGTGTTGCACATTATTGTTTGCCTTTTGCATTATGGTGCTTTGACAATAAAATATCCTACACATAATGTTTCTGCAGCTGCTCATCAATAAAAGGAGTTAGTATAGACCAAGTAATGTTATGATTGTCTGGTACACCCATGATGTCTTGCGCTGTCTTCAATCTTTATATTTGGAAAATATCTATTTGTCCATTCAGTGGCTGACGACCAGAGCAATGAGTTCAATGTTCAATGAGTGGATTGGTTTATTTGGTGGCCACTAGCCTGCCTACCGTGAATCTCATAATCCAATTTAAATTAAATCCCAGATTACCAGGAGTTGGAGTAGTCAGTGTACACCTATTCTTTATTGGTTAGTGTTTACTAAAGAAAATTAGGCTTTTGGTTGATTTATTTCATGTTTTCTCCAATTTGCTCATTGCAAGACCTTGAAGAAGGTATTTACTTGTATTAATATGTTAATAGTTTCACATTTAAATAGAAAACATGGTACAAATGAATTGTGTAATCACAACATGCAGTGTATTACGGTATACATTTAAATACAGCCCTAAGTTGTTGATACTGTTTGCCAGAATTCCGATTTTAATGCTTTTTATCATGTAAATGGTTATGCTAGCTAGTTTCATTATTATTCTGTATAGTGAAAACTATAAAAATCACCAGCAGAGTAAAAAAGAAAAGCAGCCTGTGGAACGTTAATTGATTTTTCCATATTGTTTAAATAATGTTGTTTTAAAAATGTTCAATCAAAATTCACAACTTGAACAAGAAAGGGAAGTTTAGTAGGAAAAAACAATTATGTAGGTAACAGCATCAGTAAAGGTCATAAGCTCTTAAAAGGAATACATTTTTTTTTGCATTCATTTTATTTAGTTGGATAAAATTGAAACATTAAATACTTTTAAATATGTATAATTAAAAAAGTGGCATTAAATGAAACCATTATAGTTTTCATTTTAGGATTTGAACTTAAAAGACAGGTTCACTTTGGAATAAAACTCCACGACTCCTTTACTTGTTCTAAGCTAAAACCCACCCTCATGCATAGAACAATGCTGATTTTGTGGCCTTGCTCTAACAATACAGGTATGACCCTTGGGAGGTACTGCATTGGCAGAATAGGTTAAGGGGTTAGGGAAGGTTGTTTATTGAATAAACAATACAGGTATGACCCTTGGGGGGTACTGCATTGGCAGAATAGGTTAAGGGATTAGGGAAGGTTGTTTATTGAATAAACATCAGTTAGAAACAGACAAGGCTAAGTACAGAGTCCTTTAAACAATTCTCATTTGGCGTTTGGCTGGGTGATAATCTCTTGCTTACTGTAAATTTGGGGAAGTGAAGAAAAGCAGTTGCATCTGATGAAGATGGCACTGTAGAGCCACACTCTAACACTAACATTTTAATCAT
Source organism: Nanorana parkeri (assembly GCF_000935625.1). Classification (NCBI taxonomy): domain Eukaryota; kingdom Metazoa; phylum Chordata; class Amphibia; order Anura; family Dicroglossidae; genus Nanorana; species Nanorana parkeri. The sequence continues at coordinate 28,904 of NW_017308126.1, read as the reverse complement.
CTTGTTTACCCTGGCGGGTATTAGCTAATTCATATTGCATTGAAAAGCCTCAAGTCTGGAGTATAAAGTGTCTGATATTCTCTCCATATTATTTATCCATCAAATTGTATTTAGAAGTTGAACTCCAGTAATAGTAGGATCTTTCCATGTTTTAGCCAGAACACATCTGGCAGCCACACAGATGCGTGCAATTAATTTAGTTGATTGTTTTCTCAGCCTTGAGTCTTTTCTAGCAAACAGGACCACCCATGGATCTGTAATGTATGTAATAGTTTGCAAATGATTGAAGCTATAAATTGAAAGATCTAATTTCCTGCATGTGAAAATGGCTTACTGCTTTTCCAAGAAGTCTATATGGAGCTGGAAGTCAAATTAAAGGCATCCTCTGCAACAAGAGCTTCATTTTTGTTAACACATTTTCTCGATAGGTAAAGGGGTGTAGATGGTGCTCCTTTTCTTATTACAACATTGAGATTGCTCAGATCCCGATAATGAATGCAGAACCTATATTCCTAGTTTGAGAAGGGCCACAGTCAGACAGAACATACATTTCTTCTGTATAGAGAAAGGTATGATTCTCCACTAAAACTTGCAATGTACAGAATTTACCCGGAGATTTTTTATTTTTAAAGAAAACTTGAGTTTAAATAACCAGATCAATGAAAGTGGTACATGCACAGAACCCCAAAAAGTAGGTAATGACTATGGTACAAAAAAAAATGCTGTTTTGCTTTGTGCAATACTTGTCTTGGGCTGTAGCACAATCTTTATGCACATTTTCATTAAATTACAGATAAAAAAATGGTGTTCAGCGAGTTAAATGGGGTGATAGGTACAAAAGAGAATCCACAGGCACACATGCAGTTAACCATCACTATCTACTGTATAGTACATGGTCGATATATGCTTCTTTAATGCGCAAAATGGAGTCTTTGTTTGATTAGAGAACATATAGCTGCATATCTTCCTATCCTTGGCCAAAGGAAGCTAAGTACCTTCAGTTTATCCCTTTATAGTACAGCATACCGACTATTGACTATGTTTACTCACTAGGAAATGTCAGGATTAGTGTGCGTGTGTGTTTTTATGTGAGTATTTATATTTGTATTCCTACGTATGTCTTGTATGGTATTTTTCACTGTAACTGTGTGGTTTGTATACACCATTTTTGTTTAGCAAAGCATATTAATATACAACTCAATTCCAAAAAAGTTGGGACGCTGTGTAAAATCTAGCTAAAAACAGAATGCAGTGATTTGCATATCTCATAAACCCATATTTTATTTACAATAGAAAATAGAAAACATTGTCAAATATTTAAACTGAAAACATTTACCATTTTAAGTTAAACAAAAATAAGGTAATTTTGAAATTGATGGAAGCAACACATCTCAAAAAAGTTGGGACAGGGCCATGTTTACAGGCTGCCTCCCCAAACAGTTGTTTAAAAGATTAAAGGAAAACCAATTACTGGCAATTGAAATGTAATTTTTTTTTTTTAATGTAACTTTTTGCTGCAGCAGGTTCTATACATCGTACAGATCCGCCACTTCACAGTCAGTTTAAGGGGACCCCCCAGGCACGATATTCTTCTGATACTAAGGAACGGCAGGTGGAGTTATGGAATGTTAGTCATTAAGTATGTACCCCTACTTTTGTAGGAGAATGTTGTTAATGTGCATTTTATATGCAAAACTGAATAAAAAGTACTTAAAAAAAAAAAAAAAAAGATGTAAAGCCAAATTGTTTTTTACGTTTTGGATAGTGGTGAGAAGTTAGAACTCCTGTCAGGCTTTCATTGCTCAATCATTCATCAGTCCAGACTCCTACTATGGCAAATAACTTCAATGTGTGCTCAGCTTACAGTGGTACTGCACAAGTCCAAGAATCAATTATGATAGTCAACACATTTTTCCTTAGGTTTTTGATGTCTGTTTTACTCCTAGTAACCAATGAAGGAAATCCAAAATAATGAGTTGTCACCAGAACCATAACAAATGGGCAAATCTTCCAATGAGGCCATCCTCTCATTTACAGTGGAGTCTACAGGACAGGAAGTGAAGGGCAATCTCAACAGAATGGGACACAAATTATTTGAACCATTTCCTACTTTAACATCAAATCAACAAACAAACAAAAGTTTTGACTTCACATATACTTTACTTTAAATTCTTTTGAACAGCAGTAAGGCAAATAACATTTTTGGATGCAGAGGCCGCTTTATTCTCTACAGGTTTGGTTTAATGTGCTTTATAACTTCTTGATAATGTAATTTGTCCCCTGAAACTGTTTCCTTGATATCAATTTTCAAATGGAGCTAATAAATAATACATGTTGGTATTTTTATTTGTAGTCTTTGTGATCTTACTTAACTGCTCACACTTCACTCCTAAACTGTGTCTACAGATTATCGTGAGCATTTTCTTGCATAATGTATCAGTTCAGGAGAATGAAGTGATACTATAGGCAATGCTTACCGACTTACTGCTGTCTATACATGTTTCCTTTTCCTGAAAGTGATCATAATTTTCTGCAATCTTTAATTCGATAGCTGAGTAGCTTTTGTTTTCTTGGCTTCTGCAGAAAAGTTTGCTGTGTTTTCCGAATGCCCATTTAGATGCTAAGGCATTTCAGAAATTAGTAAATTATTCCTAAATCTGAACTCTGGGCTACACAAATATAGTGTAAATGCGAGAGGCATATGTTTTCTTACTTTTTAGTCATGGTGTACTTTTGGTATCACTTTTAGGTGTTTGTAGTAATCCAACCTGAAAGAACGCCGGTGCTTCCCCTCTGTGCAGGAGCTTCCTGTAAAAAAGATGTCAGGGTTTTTTTATCCTTCCTCATCCAATTGAGCTGCAGCATGTCTTGTGCAGTATGTCTGACACTGTTCATTCCTCTTTGGTGCCCTCTTTGACCAAACCCATAAATATAATTATTCTGCAACTATTAGCAAACTTCTGGCAAATTCCTGTCTCAGAGTTCAGTCTCCACCCTTGCATGTGTTCAGATCTACCAAGTGCTCTGGCTGACTGATCTCCTGGTTCCTGGCTTTTGTTTCCATTCATCCTGTTCTCAGTGTTCCCTGACCTGGTTTGACTGACTATCTGCTTTAGCATCTGACCTCTGGCTTTGCATCGACAACGTCCTGGACTTTCTCCATTGTTTTTTGCCATTTTTGCTCATTTTTATTTTCAATAAGCTCCTTTTATTTTCTGTCTGGTTTCTTTGTTCCCTAACAAAAAGACCAGTCACTGCTTCTCCTTCTCCTTGTGCAGGGTGAGCAGTCTTGTGTCTGCCCCCCCTGTAGTTTTCATGAGGCAGCGCTGGATTCATTAGTGATGTAGAGCACCCCGCAGAACCCTCCAGAAGTAACGCTAACGAATAAGAAATCTTATTATAACAACACTGGATGCTCTCCACAACCACCCTACAACAGCATATGGTACTTCATGCTGTGGGGCTGCATGCACTGTTCTCTTAGTGTGCCCTGCTCTGAGTGCTGTGCCATCAATTGACTGGACTCTCACTGGGCTTCACGCCATAATCCATTATCTATCTTTTTCGGGTCTGACCTTAGGAAAGTGAATTCTGATTGGTTGCTTTGAGTTTCTGACAATGAGAAGTAACACTTAAGAATAAGAAATCTTATTATAACTACACTGGATGCTCTCCGCAAGCATCTTACAATGGCAACAGTATATGGGTACTTCATGCTCTAGGACTACAGTTTTCCTTAAGTGTGTCCTGCTCTGACATCAAATCCAGGACTCCCAATGGACCTCGGGCTAGCCATGCATACACATGTGCCTCTCGTTCATGATGGACATCACCAACAGATGGGTCTAGTAGCACTCTCAATCTTTGGACAGCAATCAACCACTCATCTTTCTCCTAAGTCTTCAGTGGAGGAAGATATGAAAACGGAATGGCTTCTTCCGTCTTTGCTTCCATGCTTCTTCCTAGACCTTGAAGAACTATGTGCCTTCAATCTCTCTTTAGCCATTGTCAACTCTTTACCATTGTAATTGCCCACATTACCTCATCCAGGTGACCTTTTTGATGTGAGTGGAGTGAATGAAGTCCACACAGCTGTAATTAACCTTTTAATGGAATGTTTCTTCTCAATAGTGCAGAAATTGTGCATTCTCGCTTCAGTGGTTCAGGTGACAGTCTGACATTCGTGTAGTGGTGGGATGAGGTAATCTGGCACCCAAGGTGAGGATGCCAAAGTTCACTCCCTTCCCTGAGCTATTTAATTGAGCACTACAAACACTGACACACATTGTAAAAATTGTACAAGAAAGCTAAGGGAAATGAATAAAGGATTTATTAGAAAAAATAAGGGTTAGCTGAAACTTTAACTACAAATTTTAGGGTTTAAAGAACTAACTTGGGTTAACTACAAATTGTATTTGAAATGTGTCCCTTTAATAAAAGCACTAGGCCCCTTTAATAAACGCAAAGGTACATAGCATTTGTTTTACACTACAAACAAGAATACATGTAAAAAGTTTAAATACAAACAAAATGGAGCCATTTGTTGACTGCTCAGAGCACAGAGACAGTGTACCGAGCCGATCCCAGCGGCTTGGTACCTTGTGATTGCTGTGATGACTGATCACAGCAGTCACATGCTACTGTTTATATTGAGGATCCATCACATTCCTCTTACAACAGAGTAAGGAGAGGAATTGTAGTATTTTGTGAATAGGAGCATGAATGAATAAATGGGTCAGCAGCAGGAGCTTCTGATTGATGTATTCATTCTCAATGATTGAGGTTTTTTTTTAACACTTTCACTACCCCTCTTTTCCTAAATTACTGATCCTCAACCTGCTTCTGTGTTGTATGCTGCTGACAAGGTATAAGCTTACCCATCACAGCTCAATACAAATTTCAAGCTGCAAAGTTTGTAGTCAACATACATGGTTTTTCAATCTAAGCCCTGATGAAGGGGGTGTTTGTGGATGCCTGAAATGTGTTGGCTATTCTACTCGATTGCCCCCTGACCCTAGTGGAACAAAGTTTTATCTGGACTATTTTAATTGGTGTGGTGCTTCCATTCCTACATCTACTACTTCTGTATTATAACCTGTACAGTATATTAACCCATTGCCTCCCTTATTCTGCACATCTATACATTAACTCTTACATCACCATCCTGCCACTGTATGTGACCTATACATTAACCCCTCTACCTTCTGATCTCTCTGTGTATAACCTAATGTGCTGTGCACCATTACCAAGCTCCATGTTTTAACCCCCCCCCCAATTACAAACATGTGTCTTCATTTCCAAAAAGTGCAGCAAAAAATAACATCACCTTGGGGTATCTACTTTCCTACTTTCCAAAAGGGGGGGGGGGGAGGGGGTGTTCATACTGTCCTGACATTTTTTTTTTTACAGAAAGTAAGGTAAATATAAGGGAATTTTTTCACATTTGTTGGTATATTTCTATTCTGTAGTAAAAAACAAACAAACAAGTGGTCGATAGATACCACCAAAAGAAAGCTATATCTTTCCCAAAAAGCCCTATAAAACCAACTTGGATACAGTGTTGCATGACCGATGACTTATCAGTCAAACTATCACAACACTGAAAACTTAAAAATGGCCATTCATGAATAAACGCAGAGCAGGACCCTGATTAGCAATCCTGACTACTCTTTTCTGCAGATTATATTATCAGGTTTGATCCCCCAGTGTAATCTGCAGGACTGAGCTATCACATTGGAAGCTGTCATGCACAGTGCAGCGTAAGGCAGGGCAATGCTGAGACAAGACAGGGTCCTGCCTTAGCCATGCCACCCCGCATCACAGCACCAAAGATGGGTGCTCCTTCTTTCAAGCCCTCCATTCCTGGCAACCCCAGAATTACGTTCTCTTAAGGCCTCTTGCTCCCCTGAACTCAACTTTGAAGAAAAGGCACAGTGACATACTCCCCCAGGATGGGGGAACCTGAAAACTGGCTAAATATCATCTTTTAATGTGTAGACTCCCTAGAGAAATTAAAAGGCCCAGTTCTCACACCTCAGTTCTTTGCTGGACAGAAACATAATTTACCTATACAGGTTGGCATGCCACCTCTTATCTGATGAATTCGCCAATCAAAGAGAGAGAGAGAGAGAGAGAGAGAGAGAGAGAGCTGGGGAATCCTTAAGGAAAACGAAGACACCTCCTTAACAACCCTGTAACAGATCTTGTCACTGGCAATGTAAGAGATTGCACAAAACACCAAAAATGAGTGCTTGGCAAATCCACTTGTGTCCAGGTTGCCCAGTATAAAAAAATGGCCAAATCGCTCAACTCACACCTAATACTTAGCTGACACAGTGTAAAAAGAATAGTTCTAAGTGCAATGTACGCTGCAGAATCAGTCCTTGATTTTCTTCAATAGCTTCTTAAAGTCAAGCATCACATGCTAAAAGTATATCTATTACAGCAGAAAAGGTCAACGTTATAGTGCTTAAGAATCCTTTTCAATCCACTGTGCATTGTGAGTCATGCCTGATATATGTCCTGAAAGGTTTGTTACTTTAAATTCACTGTAATCGTCAGAACTCTACAAATTAGTAGTAAGTCACATTGTGGATATTTCACAGGAAGAATATAAGTGACCATGGCAACTGGGAGAATCAAACTTTGGTACAATTAAGCTGATCAAGCAATAATTAGACCAGATTAGACTTCATGTTTTTATTTTTTTTATTTTTTTACATATTATTTTTCTACTACCTAACCACTAAATCTAAACAAAATGATTATAGCTGCATCATTGTCAATAAAACATTTAGTACTATTTATGTAAAAACACCCAGAAGTGAAGTTCGACCATGGAAATCTAATTTCAATGTACAGTTTTTGAATCTATAAGTAAACGTAACCAAAGAGAGAAAGTTTGATTCCCATTGTTTATTTGCATATGATAAAAAAAATTCTTCCACAGAGGAACCACCAGGGATGAATAAAATATAGGCTTGGCAAATATGCGGAGAAACCAAAGTTTGACATCTTTAACTTGTGATTTTTTGCAACCTACATTCAGGGGAGCGCATTGAGGAACCTGGCATTGGGGCAGCAGAGAGAGTAAATCCGGCCCTGGATAGAGCTTTCTGTTGTCCATTGTTGCACAGTCCAGGACTTTACTTTGCACTCCCACCATCTGTTCTGTGTTGACCTCAAAATTATGCAAGTGAAGATAAATAGCATTTCAAAATGTGCTCAGTCAGTATTTTGCAGCTATGATGGGTTTTGCTGGGGTCAGATATTGTCCATCCAGCATCAGTTTCTCTTCTCCAGTGCTCTACGTTTTCAGTGCAAAACCAATGATCCCTCAATTTGTATTTGTATTTGTATTTTTTTATCAATAAAAAAGTGAGCCTGGTCTGAAGACTACCAGAGCAGCAGATGTAATGGGCATAAACATATAGTATATGGATTGGGGGCTAGGTATAGCAGTTGCCCATAGGCAAGAGATCACAATCTCCAGATCCAGTCTGATCTTATATTAATAAGCAATTTATTTACAAGGCTCCTTGTCAGATTGCTGTTGCTTTTTACTCTGCAGTGTACCTTCTATCTCCTTCCATAGCCCAAAAGACATTGGTCTACATAAATGCCCAATATAAGTCAGATTACATTCCACATGATAACCACTCTCTATTGTCTATGGACAGCTTTAACTTATGTATGCATTTAGGAGGCTGTATAAACCCCCACAAAAGCATACATTAATTTAAAACAGCCCATGACTAAAAACAATAGAGAACTGTTGAGGAAGGGCAGCAATAACCCTCAAACTTACCACATTCTACACAATGGTTAGAAAACCAGAAAAGAAGTCAAATGAGACACATTAAAAAGCTGACGACTGGGGGCAGGCAATTATCTTGATAAGAATCCCCACAGCGGGTATAAGACTGCAAAGACCTATAAATGAATACCATGCATAGCCTGGAACATCTGTTCCAACTCTATCACTAAAGGAACACCAGCAATATAAAATCATAAACAACTTTATAAATATCCACTAGATAATGGCATAAAATAGTACAAGCTACCTAAATGGTTTGGTGTATCTGCAGATACTTCCTCAGGGGATCTCATCCAGACTACTCCTCAGCCTGAATCAGTTAGTTATCCAGTTTACCTCTGTCATCTAAGTAAGATGTGATATGAGCAGAGGTTGTGGAACCAAGTTTACCCTTAGCTTTGTGATGAATGCTGAGTACCATTGCCACCACCATCTACTTTGCACATTACAACTATTCCACTGTCACTTTATTTTCTCTGCAAAATTCTAAACCAATACAATCTCCATGCAAAAAACATATTTTGTGGGATTTAAATGTAAGATCCTAGCGCTGCAAGGCATTCGTGCAAGCCACCAGGTGTACTTATAAACAATCACCAGGACCATCTTTAATGCGGGGCAAAAGGGGCCCAGTTATTGTTGTGGGGCCCTAGCGTAAGGCTCAGTCAGCTGGCATCAGAAAAATGCACCCTGCACTGGCCCTGTACACCCACAAACTAGTGCTGATGCTGCATCTACACTGGCCTCCTCTGCCGCACTGCCCCATCCTATCTTCTAGCGGGCAGCAGCTTCTCCTCCCTATGAGCATCTGTAATCTCTGCAGCCCGGGTTGTCACCTCCTGCACAGTCTGTGGAAGAGAACGGATTGTTCCCAGCACTGTGCCACATGGGGTCCCAGCCTCCCCTCTCCATGGCTGCAGCCTCAGCCACCCCCTGCTCATGTGAGTCCTCAGGGCTGCTGATTTGGGCCTCTATCGTGGGAGGGGTTAAAAAGGGTGGGGTGGGGCATTGCGACTGGGTGATGTCATATGACGTCACTGCTGGTATCAACAGCTGAGGGGCTCAGGGTAGGATGTCATCCCCATCATCACTGATGGGTCACCATTAACCCCTCTAACATCATAGTGGCTGTCTGTGGATGTTCCATAGGGACATGGATGTGGCATGTATGACACTGCTGGGACATGGCATAATGCGGCCTTGTAATAATAATACTGACTCCAGTGGACATGCTTAGGTGTCATTATTATTATTATTATTATTATCATCGCTATTATTGTTGTTACTCTACAGTGGAAAAGGTTGGTGGCAGATTATACACACATTTACCCTGAAAGGAAAATTATGGGATGAGTGAAATACACCCTTCTCCATAGTTAGAGCCGATGTGTGACACTGCAGCTGTCATATGTCGGGGTAAGGGGGGGGGGGGGCAAGAAAATGTTTGCCCAGGGTCCAATTGATATTAAAGACAATCACTGCAAGCCACCAAACGTACTTATGAACACGCACTGAGCAATAACTTGCTACAGCAGTATACTTACTAAAATGCTATTTTCTCAGAAATATTATATTAAATCTCCCTGTCCAAGGCTTTCTGGTAATGTTACATTTTTAATTCATCAGCTTTTTAATACTTGTTTTCATTGTGACTTTATTAATTTTTCACTTTCAGACAGGATAAGTAAGACACAATGTTGTTTGTTTTGCTGGGTAAACTCTGCTGATTGTGCCATTTTACAAGGAGTAGTTTTTAATAAACATGAATAATTTATTAAATGACATACTGGTGCTCGTCAAATAGACAGAGCGTCTTGGAGGGAGAGAGATGGAGGCTCAGCAAAAAAAGTAACCTGAAGCGTGATTGTTTGTGTCGCTGGAGTTTGGAGGAATGTTGAATATCTTGTGTAATTTTTCTGTAATCAGATCACACATATTTAGTTGATATATATATATATATATATTAAATATCTGCACTTATTTAACCAACTTACAAACACATTTGCAGCAATATCCTTCTGCAGTGACCTGTAAACAAAGTCTTCTCGGGAATGACTTATGGGACCCTGTAAAATGTGGATGTGCTTTGACCATGAAAGTCTTGATAGGCAAATGCACTCATAAACAAAAGCAGTGAGAGAGTTACAAATCTGGCTACGTTTCCTGTGTTGGCACTTATTCGGTTTTGTGGGTTGTTATTTCTTTGGTCTACTCTGTCACCTGTTTACATGTATCTGGCTCAGGTCCCTGTCTTTGCCCTCATCACATTTGTGCCTCTGTCTTGAGGCTATTGAGGGGCTCTACCTTTTTTAGAGAGCTCTGGTGTATTGTTAGATTTTATTCTGTATGGGTCTTTACTGACTGAACTTCCCAGCCTTTTATTGTTTTTGTATTTGGACTTCACCCTTGTGACCTGTGGGGCTACTAACATGACCTGTAATAGCCATCTACCTCCAATTCTATGTCAGCATCTGGACCTGATTCCAGCATCCTACTGCTGCTGGTTGCAACTCTGCAGAAGTTGCTGAACCCCTGACACCTATTATTTTCTGTCCCGGATATCCTCTATGCTCCTCAGTGGCGGACCTAAAGAACACAGGGCCCTGGTGTAGGGTTGCCACCTTTTCTTCCATCGAAACCCGAACACTTTAGCGACGCACAGAAATGTTTTGGGGAATATGAGCCATGGCTTATTCATATGTACATAGCATATCACAGTCGAGACTATTTTTAGTGGGGGGCCCAATAGCCCCTATCATAATTTTGGTTGCCCCTGTCTGCCTGACATCATGTGTCCGGGTTTCAGCTGCCATGAATTCTGGACACAGCATTAAAAACCCTGACTGTCCGGGTGAATCCTGAACAGGTGGCAACCCTAGCTAGGAAGCTGTTTTCACTTGTTTTTGGCAGCGTGGCTTCCTGACGAGTCATGATGTATCACCTGGCTTCCTGATTGGTTAGGAAGCCAGGCTGTCTACCAACAAGTGAAGCTGGGTTCCTAGCCAATCAGGAGGCAGGTCATAACCTACCACCTGGCTTCCTGATTGGAAAGAAAGACCGGCTCCATGCTCCCTAGGCACTGCCGGTCAGAGCGACATCTCCCTCTGACCGGAAGTTCCGGTATTGGAGCATTTGGGCGAGTACAAGTACTCGCCCCCAAACACTCGGAATCTGCACCGATACTGATTCTAGTATCGGTGCATCCCTAGTGCAAATCCATTTTATTGATAGTTGTCATTCAGGAGTCCCCTTCATCAGGCTCAGAAATTACATTCTAGTATGTCTATATAAAGGTTGTGGTACTTTTATGCAATGTTATTTCTGAGCCTGATGAAGGGGACCCTGCGCTGCCCTGAAAGCGCTTGTATTTTTATGAAAACTATCAATAAAATGGATTTTGCACTAACATGGAATCTTAGTGCTGGTGACATCTGTATTGCACGATATGTACTATTGCACATAAAAGATGCCGCCACAAAAAATGTCACAGTTTACCTATGGCATTTTTATTGTTATTAAGATGCAGTCCCAGATGAAAGCGCTTCGCGCCAGCCGCCGGAGGATGCTTTCTCCCTCTCTGCTCTCTCTCTGATGTTACTTCCCCCGACTCACCCAGCTCCAGCAGCGGAGGAGAAAAGGAGGAAGGGAGAGTCAAGGGACTGAAAACACCGGCACCTGGCGCCCACCACGAGTTACTAGCCACAAGTCTGGTTTGTATAATGTGTCCGGCTGTGAGGTGTGCTCACACCCGGACACAGGATTCCAAACCCGGACTGTCCGGGTGAATACCCTACTGTGGGAGGTTAACCCCTTGATGACCCATGACAGGATAATTCAATCATGGGTCCCTAAGGGGTTAAACAGACTATGTTCATATTTGTAGAGCCGGCGACCGACTTTACAGTAGAAGCAATTTTGGCGACTCAGCTGTCGCCAGATCGCTTCTATGGGCCGGTAAACTCTCTGCACAACGCCCCCCACCCTCTCCGTTTCCCAGGCTCCTCTGCTCCTCTTGCGGGCCCGGGACCGGCATCTCGGGTGTCGGTGGGAAGCTAGGGAGGAGAGTGGAGAGCTATGGTTCACCGATCCCCTCCCCGTTCTATGGGACAGGGAGCGATGCAGATTACATCACTTCCGGTCCCATAGCTGTCATTGGTCTGTTCCCGAAGCCGGCCAACTGAACTTCAATAGCTTATTTGTAGTGTAAAGGTGACACTAGGGGTCTTTTGGACCCCCAGCATCACCATAAAGAGTACCTGTCACTGCTATCACATGGGTGGCTTGTAAGCCCCACTATTTGATAGCAATTAAAGTTTAAAAAAAACTTTTAAAAAATAAAATAAATGTAAAAATAATGTACATTTTTTTTTCACGTTTTTTATTGTGTTTTGAGCACTAAATTTAACTTAAGTGTATTTTTCACTGAAAAATGCATTTAAGTTAAATCGCATACCAAACTCCCCTCTTCGTTCTGGGGTAGGAGGGGATGTGGCGGTCCATTGAAGTCAATGGCACCGCAGCCACACACCCCCAACTGCGGTGTAATCAGATGTGTGGCAAAACATTGCCTGTGTTTCGGTACAGTGCGAATGAAAAAAGATAGCATGCAGCATTTTTTTGCATTCTCACTGGACCGGAACACAGGCAATGTTTTGTCACACTGCGGATGAGGGGCGTGGCTGCAGTGCCATTGACCTCAATATAACGCCATGCCCCGCCCAGAATGAAGGGGGGGAGTTTACTGTGCGATTGCTGTGTGTTCCAGCAGCTACCGCTCTGGAACGCACCGCAATGGGTGTGTCCAAGCCCTAACACCCTCTTCTCCCCTCTTTCAATTGTTATTTAAAAAAAATAAAGGTAATAGACATACCTGTTAAGATGAAAGTGCTGTCCATGCCGACTGCTGGAGAATGCCTTCTCTCTCTCTGCTCTCTCGGTGATGTCACTTCCTCTGACTCCCACTGTGCCAGCCACGTAGGATCAAAGGAATTAGAGAGAGGGAGAATCGAGCTACTGAAGACAGCGCCACCCGGTGCTCGCTGACTGCCGCTCGCTCCCTGCTGCCCATCGCTCGCCATGGTGCCACCAAGTGCGGGTGAGAGGCGGGCTCCCACCCGGGCACAGGGTTCAAAACCCGTACTGTCCGGGTGATTCCCATATGGTTGGCAACTCTACCCTGGTGCAACATTTTTTCTTGGGCTCCCCCTCCAGCCTCTGTCCGCCACAGTGCAGTACAGAAAACACTGAAACAGTCACATCAGTCTCTGCACAAGAAAAGCTTACACTCTAATATCCCCCTCACAGTCACACACTAGGGATCCACCAATACCATTTTATGCCATATGTAATATACCAAGCAGGGCACAAATTTGGGGTCCGCTCTGTGTGATATACTAGGCAGGGTACATATCTGGGGTCCGCTCTGTAATTTATCAGGCAGGGCACAGATCTGGGCTACACTCTGTGATATACAAGGCAGGACACAGATCTGGGGTCCACTGTATATGATATAGCAGGCAGGGCACAAATCTAGTGTCTGCTCTGTGATATATGAGGGGCCACAATGCTTTGAGTCATGGCACCCAGAATGAGCCCCCGAAAAGCAAGGAGATACTATGTACCCTTTGCCTGTCCTACACCCTCCTTTGCTGCAACCTCATCCTCCAGAGATACTCCAGCATGCATAGACGGGGCTACCAACAACTCAGCTGCCCACCATACCCTCCGATACTGGGGAGGCAAGAAACACCTGCAGAAGATGCCGCTCTGCCAACCCTCCCCTCCCCCGGAGCTACAGCAACCTCCAAAACCCAGCACCCATTCAAAACCCAGAGAGCACAATACTCACCCCCTTGCAGCAGCACGACGGAAGTTACCTCAGAAGAACTTTCCTTGAGCGATTATTGTGGGGGTTAAAATGGAAGGCGCCAGGGGAGTGCTTAATTATTGCGTGTCCAGAGGAGCGAGCTATGGGCACCGTATGCTGCTGTGAGGTCCTAGCAAGTGCGGGACCTTACGGTAGCCGCGTCAATTAAAAAATTTAAAGCGGACCATCCCTTCTCGAATGAGGGGAGGGGGGGCCGGGGCACGAGCCTGGTCCCCCACATGCTCGGGCCCTGGTGCAGCCGCACCGGCTGCACCGATGGTAATTCCGCCCCTGATGCTCCTATTACCAGGTTCCTCCACTCTAGGAGCCCCAATACCCCTTAAATACAGACAGCTTCTTATGACAGAAATAAACATTCAAACACTAGCTACAGACATGCATTATCAGATGCAACTATTCTTCCATAAAGTATATGTGGACACTAAATGAATGATATTTAGATGATAAAGCACAATGTGTCATACTTGTTTTCCCCTCTTTTATCCTTTGCTGCATTTCAGTGCTGCTGGTTTTCCGTAGTGTTACTGTAGCCATTCCCAGTCTATTTGCATGCACACCAGTGATGGCTTCATAACATTTCCCAGGTCTGGATTCCTGCTGGTGACAGCAGTGGACAACGCCTACCTAATGTGTGTTAAAACAGTCACTTGTAGTGTCCAAGCAAAGCTTCTATGACAGGGTGACAATACAGGAGACAGTGCATAGTGTTGTCATCCTATAACAGGAATTACCTGAACAAGGACTTTCATGAAAGGGTATTATTTTAAAAGATTCGAACTGCAGATTTAAAAATATTGAAATTCCATTTGAAATTCCATTAACATGTCAAACCTTATATGAGATCTCAGTGTCTGGATTTACATATATGAGAAGGTGTAAAGACATGGAAAGCTGAGAGCAAAATATAACAAGGGCTATGAAGTCAGGAAGCCCAACAGGGCCAGTTTTCTGTAAACACATAGGCCATGGCAGTGCTGTCAGTGGAAACAATCACCCACCCAGTCATATTTTTAAAAAACAATATCCTTGCTAGTACCTTCTTCTTTAAACTTCATTATTGTTGAAGCCTGTTCATTTTCAATGGTAGAATAGTGTACTGTGTACTGTAGTTCACTCATTCTCGGTCTGTACTGGCAGTTTGCCTTACTCTTACTGTAAAATATTGAAACTTACTTTCAAAATGACATTAAAGGAGAACTATGGGGTCAGTGTTTTTCCCCATAGTTCTCCTTAGGGTAATGGGAGGACACAAACTAGCGTCCTCCCGTTACCCTAAGCTCAGTATACCACGAGCTACAGCTCGCGGTATACTGAGACGCCACAGCCGGAGCGGATCCCGACGTAGATGACGGGATCCGCCCAGCTGCGTGAGTGACAGCTGGCTCTGCCTATCTAGAGGCAGAGCCAGCTGTCCCCGCCCCCTCCCCCGTCCGTTCCGCCAGTCAGCGCTGGCAGATCGGAGCGGGGAGAGGGGAATCCAGCCCTCCCCCTGTCACGGCAGAGAGCCGTGACAGGATCGAGAGGTGAGCGAACCTGGTATGTGTTCGCTCACCTCCCGATCTACTGAGCCGACCTGTGACAGTCTCATTGTCACAGGTCGGCTAGAACTATGAGGTGAGTGGAAATCACTCATCTCATAGTTCTCCTTTAACATATTTAAGTGACCCAATGGCCTTGCTGAAAAGGGGGAGAGGAGCATGTAACAACACTTACCTGTCCAGCAGATGATGAGTAAAATCTCCATTTCCTTCCAAAGATATCAGCACTACTGCTATTTGACACTTTCATGTGTAATGGATAGTGTTCCCCTCCACATGTGGTTCCTTTTGTTGGTGGCTACATCACTACAACATATTGTACACACACCGCGGCTAGTTGGAAAAACCAACACACCTTGAAGTGTTTGATAGCAGATGGCACACCTGGAAGTGTCAGATAGTAGTTAAACCGATATCCCTGGAAGGAAACAGAGATTTGAATTGTCGCACTGAACAGAAGGTTCCTTTACAGGCTGCATATACAACTGTATTTTTTTGTTCAATACAAGTTTTATGCGTTTTTATATGATCAAACATGACACACACAGAATATGCGTTGTGTTTCATACACATAAATAAAGAAGAAGAAAAAGAATTACCATGCCAAACTGGCATGAATCATAACAGGCTGCATACAGTATATTATATTTTTAAGGATTGGCCAAGTACTGAGGTCAAACTATAGGAGATTAGCAGGTGGATTTCTGGCTCCGGGTTGTTCAGAGGCATCGATTGATTGTTTGTTGCATGGCATTTCATGCACACACAGGGACCACTTGCGTGAAGTCCTATTAATCAGAAGAATTTGTCAGTTATACTTTGGGGTAAATATCTGGGGCCTTGCTAATCCCATCAACATTGCTTTGGGAAAAATTGCAAGAAAATTATTTTTTTTGACAGTCTCATTGTCACAGGTCGGCTAGAACTATGAGGTGAGTGGACATCACTCATCTCATAGTTCTCCTTTAACATTTTTCAATTTTTTACAATTTTTTTAAATTAATCTAATGTTTAAATTAATCTAATATTTGTAATTTAATTAATTTCTAATTAAAATGTTCGAAATAAGAAATGTATAAAAAAATATATCCAGATCTGCTACCAAAGTAAAGCCCTACCCCCAAAATAAATATATATATACTTTAGGACTTAAGGCAAGTAAAGTGGGTAAAAGGCTTTGGGAAGGAAGTAGTTAATAATAGCATGATATGTTCTAATAAATAATTCATAATCTTTTGATATACCATCTGCAATGCTTAACTAATATCGACCCTTTGATTCTTAAATCAAAATACCTATAAAGAAAATATATATTCCAGCCATTTAGAGTGCAGTTTGGAAGGTGACTGAACTGGGCTGCAACTGTTTAGGTGTGGTGATTGATCGTTAATAGTGGTTAGGCTCAGAGAAAGTAGGAAAAGGCTGATCAAATGTAAGAGGTTTACTTCTGCTTTGGATGGTTTTTTTTTAATGCATACAAAATTCGAAAAGGGATATTTTTGCAGTTTATTTAGTCCCCAACTATTCTGCTGTGTGCCATACTTAAACACAATTAAAGAGGCAAAAAACCCCAATAAAGTATCCTTGTAGTGTGGCTACTGCAAGTGTTAGCTTCTTATTTTGTTTAGGGGGCTCAAACAAAGCTGTATTACTGATGTCTGGTCTTGACAGGCTGCTAGACCGGTCCATGCAGCCTCTTTTCCCCTGCGCTCTGGCAGTTTAAGGACTGTTGGTGTCGTCAAGTCCTATGCACGTCCATTGACTTAATTAGAGGTGAGGACACCAAGGGACATTCCATAGACGGAGAGGAGGGTGAGTGCTGACCACCGTGGGGGACCAAGGATTGGGTAAGTACATCTGCTTTATTGGAACCCTCTATACAAAATGAGCAGTTAGCCCTTGCAGTGCGAGGTTACCCACAGTTCTTCTTGCTGCTATGGACTTTAGAAACAGTTCTTGGATTAGACACTTAAATGAAGTTCAAGGTAAGAAAATGATTCAGCATGAGGAAAGGAATTCTAAGGAAAATCTGTTTTGTAATGCTTATAACAACCAATCATATCTTTTCTCTCATACTTTATTAAATGAGAAGTATTCGGAGAGTAAAATGTGCTCTTCCCAATAGTTTAAGCCAGTGTGTGACATTGCGGCATCACATGCCAGTTCTATAGCTTTTGAGTGGTCACAAACTGCTGATCACTCAGCTCATGGCCTTCTCCCTGGAGAGAAGAGTGACTGTCATTCACCTCTCCTCGCAGGGATTCCCCCCTCCCTTCTCTGTTCCGTCAGTGCTCATTGGAGGGACAGACAGGGGAGGGGGCGGGCACAGCTGGCTCTGGCTCTAGAGAGGCAAAGCCAGCTGTCAATCAGAGTCCTTCCCAGCTGCAATGTGGCTCTGGACAGTCAGCATGTAGTAGACAGTAACCCAATAGATGCTGATTTTGGATCACAGGAGATTAGTAAGTGTCCTCCTGTAACCCAAAAGAGAACTATAGCCAAAAAAAGGTTTGATTTTAGTTCTCTTTTAAAAAGGTTGAATCAGAATGGTGGCCATAGCAGCAACAGTTCATGCATAAAAGACTTAGGGGGTTATTCACCAAGCTGCCGAAGGCAGCCGAGTGAATAACCCAGCCGAAGCGAAGTGAGCCGAACTACATTCGGCTATTCACTCCTGCTCAGTTTCGGCTGCACTTCGGTCAGGCGAAAATGCTCTGCAAAAGGACTTCGACTCAGCCGATCCAACATCTAGATCGGCTGAGACGAAGCTACGGGAGCTCACTCGCCTGTATTCTCATAGGGGCTGATTGGCAGTGAGGCTCAGCTATTCTGTACCTCTGTGGTACCGAGTAGAATAGAAAATCAGTGAAAAGAGTTAAAAAAAAAAAGGTTGAAAAAATATTTTTCAAATGGAAACTAATAGTAAAAGTAAAAAAGAAATAAAGATATTTTAAAAAAGAAAAAAAATTGGGCAGAGCTAGCAGTGACGTCACGGCCGGCCCCGCCCAGTTGTTATTGTTTAATGACAGACATTTGGGGGCACTGATCTGTCATTACAACTGGGCGGAACCAGCTGTCATTTGCGGGCCCAAACAGCCCCTACAACAGCCCTTCGTTGCGTCTGAACCAAAGGGCTCCGGCAGCCAAAGAGAGCCGAAGGATCAGCCGAAGCTACGACATTAGAATTCCGGGACACGCCATTCATTCAGGTCATGGAATTCTCATGTTCTCATTCCATAGTTAGTGAACTCTAAGGATTCAGTGCAAGATACTACCAGTTTAAAGTCGGTCATACACTGTTCTATTTTTTTGATTTTACCCGTGGGCTGAACAAAAAACATAACAGGTTCCTCCATCAATGCTACGAGCGCGCTGCTGAAGGGATCCCCGCTGTTTCTTTTATATTCTGACAGTGGTTGCTAGCCACTGTCAGATCACTCAATCAGAGCCAGCAGCTCATTGGTTGTCAGCTCTATTTGTTCAAAGATTCGACCGGCTCCTTCAGTTAGCTGATTGAGGGATGCTGACCAAAAGGGTGCCGAGCATCATCTAGTTCATTTTTTCCCAGCCTTACTGTCCCTGGCCTGCCCCTTTCATTCCTTTGTATCTCAGTTATTTCAATCATGGAGGCTCAGCATCACATATGGGTGTTACCCAGGGTATGCGCCAAAATATTTTCTTACTTTCAAAAACACGGCAGTAGCAGCTTCTGCCATTTTTTTGTACTTCTGGGTCGTCAGTCCAGGTCATCTCCCACAATGCTTTTCACCATATGTCACATTCAGCTGGGCTCCAGACTGTAGGAGAGGCTGGTAAAGTAGAGAGGTGGGCAGGGGTGTGGGCAGGAAATTAGGTAGGAAGGGTGGGGCTGTGAAGGGGTAGTACGAAAAAACAGTGTACTTGTTTCTGAGCACAGTGCATTTGCATGTGTGACTACAATGGCTATTCTGATTTTATGACAAATGATACCTAATTATTTTCATAGATAAGATTTATAAATAATCCCTTATAGCCAACTTTTCATATCAATTTCTCATTTGATGCACACCACATAATATTCATAAGTCTCTATTTTATTTTAGGCCCCTTTCACACGGGGAAATAGGGAGTCGGATGGGGGTCTGTTTATATTAGATTACCCCCAATCCAGTACAATCAGGTCTGGAAAAACAAAGGGCACAGAGTTCCATTTTGCCAGACCTGATCATGCCGGATCAGGGGTAATCTGATGTAAACGGACTCCCCATCTGGCTGAAGTCGGATGCGACCTGGTGTAAACGGACGCCCATCCATTTAGACCCGGCTGCCCATTGACAAGCATTGGGCATCTAATCAGGTCCGCCCGAAAAACTGACAGGTGGACCCAATTGGATCACCCATGTGAAAGGGGTCTTATTCCTCAGAGAAGCATGGTAGTTTTGATCTATCACAAATGCAAAATTTGATGTTTCATTAATCTATGTTGTGACAAGTGCCCCCATGTTCTAGTCCTGGAAGGGTTGCACCAAGGCTGTGGCACTTCCTAAGGTGTAGTGGTCAACTTTAGGTATTGCACTTGGCTGATAAGCCACAGAGGCCTTATAAGGGGGGACCAGTACAAGAGAGAAAGAGCTGGAATAGTCATGTGGCTGGGGGAAGCCATGGAAAAAAGCATGCTAGCATGAATAGCTGTGAGTGGACCAAGAGTTGGAAATCTTGGCCGGAGAGATGAAACCTTTTGTGTTCTCTTTCATGTACCCCTGTGTGGAAAGGCTTTGATAAGCTTTGCCATAAATCAAATAGGAAAACCCCTAAATTGACATTTGTCTTTGGGCTTTTGTTTTGTGATACTTGTCTCCTGTCTTGGCAATTTTACAGTAGTCCCACAATGCATTACAAAGACTTCTGATTAGCTGTGATATTCTCCCTTTTGTAATGCTATTAATGTTACCCTTCATGAGATTTGTTTGAGAACCGGCCTCATTATTTTATATACTGGGCATCTTAATGAAATTTCTCTTTACTTTGAATTGCAGACCTGATCCATATTAGTGTCTTAAGGAAGTCCATAATTACCCGTCATATTCTACATTTTATCCTCACATAAAGTACTGAAAGCATAAAGACAAAATCTAATTAAAGGCCACTAGAAAAGCTCTTCCAGGAGACATTTTGGTTCTGTGTTGTCCACAGGAACAAGACAGACTCAAACTTTTGGCTATTCCCTAACAGATGGAAAAAGAATTGGATCAGAATGGTGGCTATGTGGAACATAGACTATTCTTATTTAAGACAATTGAGTGGGTATTTTTTAAATGTATTTGCAGAGTGTGGTTTAAAATTTGATCACATGCCGTCAGAATCAGGAAGGTATTATATGACTAACGGTGGAGTTGCCATGGAAACCAAGGCTAATTTAAACACCAGCGGCTGCTCCAGTTGTCGGTAGAGAGGTTCTATCTTTTAATGTTCAGGCTGTACTGATAGGGCCAGAGAACTGCTTAATCCAGCAGCCAAAAGTATATTATAGATATATGAAATGATTACTAGAAATGAGAAAGCTGGTCTATGAGGGCAAGAGTCTGCAGTGGATCAGGCCACTTCACTTGAGGTGGATGCTTGCATTAGCTAGTTAACAGGGTGAAGTGCAAGCAAGGGTGATGATGAAACTGATGATTCAGCCAAAAAGTATATTATAGATATATGAAATGATTACTAGAAATGAGAAAGATAGTCTATAAGGGCAAGAGTCTGTAGTGAATCAGGCCACTTCACTTGAGGTGGATGCTTGCATCAGCTAGTTAACAGGTTGAAGTGCAAGCGAGGGTGACGTTGAAACTGATGATTCAATTTGACAATAAAGATGGAGTGTAAAATCAGGGCTCTACACCTTGCTGCTTATCTTTTTGATGTTAACTGATGCTATAGGACTTTAGTAAACTGGGTTTTTGATATGTTACTCTGTCTTGGTATGACCCACATTGTGAACTTCTTTAGTATCCTTTTTTTATAGTTAGTTAGTTAGTTTTTTATAGTAGCTGAACAGAAGAATCTTGGCGTATATTGTCTGTGTTATGTGTGCCATGGTCCCTGGAAACATAAATGTTGACCCTCATAGATCATCTGGGCTACCTGGTTAGACCATTGGCCTGAATTGGCTGAGTTTTCAATACCGATGATTTTATATGCTTCTCCAGAGCCCTTTCTAAGAGAGTTTTTAGTGCAGCAGATGGGATTCACTCCAAAAAAGCACCAGATTGCCTTCAGGAGTTGTAAAAAGGATAACATCCATTAAAATGAATGATGTCTGGATAATCGGGCTACCTGTTGCACCATTGGCTTGAACTGGCCAAGTTTTCCATACAGGTCATTTTATATCATCCCCCAGGGCCCTTTTAAGAGAGTTTTCTTTAGTGCAGAAGATGGCATTCCAAAAAAGCATCAGATTGCCTTCAACAATTGTTAAAAGGATGACATCCATTAAAATGGATGATCGGGGGCGTGTCCTAACCATGGCGGCGTGAGGTGCTCGTTCAGAGAGCTCCGCGGCTTCAGCGTATCATCGGCACACTTACCTCTACCTAACTCCCGCTGACACCCCGGGTTTCAACATGTCTAAACGCCGGAAGGACGGGGGATCTAAAACTCAGGTCTCGGATGCCTCCATGCAGCAGTTTTTCTCCCCGAGAAATGCGGGCCCGGTGGAGCGTGGCAGATCCAAGATGGCGCCGGCCTCATCCACGAGGGCTCCGTCCCACAACACACGCCGACGGGGCTCCCCATCTCCGTATACCTCCCGGGCTGGATCCGCGTCCCCTGAGCTCCCCGGTCTGGACCCCCACGACGACGGCGAAGAGGGGACGGATGACCTGCCCAATGACATGCCGGACGGGTTCCGGGCCTTGCTACGTTACCTCCCCACCAAGCAGGACTTCGAGTCCATGGTGTCCAGGGTTGAGGCGGCCTTGCGAAAGGACCTACGAGAAGTGAAGCGGGAGGTGAGAGGACTGGCCGCGACAGTGGCGGAGGTCTCGGCATCCTGCTCCACGATGGACTCGAGGATTGCGGCGCTTGAATCGGCGGCCCAAAGGCCAGATCCCCGCCTTACTGACCTGCAACTCCATATGGAGGACATGGAAGATAGGGGGCGACGCAACAACCTGCGCCTCCGTGGCATTCCAGAGGCCACTGGAGCCCCAGACCTGCGCCCGACCGTACAAGCAATCTTTGCATCCCTACTCGACAATGTGGACCCTGGTACCATCATCCTGGATCGGGTACATAGAGCCGCTGGGCCTAGACTGACCAACTCTACCAACCCGCGCGATGTGCTATGTCGGGTCCATTATTTCACCACGAAAGAGGAGATCCTCAGAGCAGCTTGGCGACGTAGACCCGTGGAGTTCGATGGAGTGCAGATTCAAATCCTCCCGGATCTGTCTCGCAACAGCCTCAGGCGTCGAGCAATCCTTCGCCCGGTCCTAGATCTAATACGCAGCACGGGGGCGACATACCGATGGGGTTTCCCGTTTCATCTAATCGTCAAGAAGGGTGAGTCCATTTACGTGCTCCGCTCCCCGAAAGATATCCCGGGCCTGGGCGGCTTCCTGCATGTGGATGTCCCACCTCCTGACGACTGGCTGGCTTACATCATGGAGGGGCCTCGGAGACCACCTACTACCCAGCGCGGGGCCCGCTCCAGATCTGGCTCCTCACGCCCGGACCGCCGACGCATGGAGAGTAGTGGAGATCCCAGGACATCGGTGGAGGCCTAACCTACTATGGATGCCCTGACCTACTGGACGTTCCGGTATTGGCTTTATTGTTCATTCATTTATTTTTCTCTTGGTTTTTTATGGGCCTTGTACTGATGGGTCTGAACCTCCGCGATGTTACCTGAATTACTATTTTAAGTTATGAACCGCTATATAAGCATTCACACTTACAGGTTTGAGATTCTAAGGATTCATTCATGAGATTTTTGAGCTCAACACAATAACAGAATTTATTGGTATATAGTATCAAGACTTAAATACAATGAACCAACAATCTATTTAACTACAACATACAAAGAAAAGATTTAAACATGCCAAATACCCAGACATTGGTATCTAACCGACAAACAGACATACAGTTAAGTGGGGGAAAGATTATATGTATAGTTACCCATTAATCGTCACATGAGGCCCCATCCTGGTGAAAAGAGGACGAGCTGCTTTTTCCAGTCATTAATATACCCCTCGTGTCCATAGGGATGCATGACAAGTCTCCCATTGGTTGCCTCCCAAGGCCTACTGGAGATTGGAGGGTTTCCAAGACCCTCTTTACAACTCCACACCCCTCTCTACGATTGGCCAGTCTACTTGTTATTAGATCAAAGGGTCTTGGCTCCTGATAAACAGGATACTGAAGTTGAACATCTATGTGATTATCTGGACATGCCTGGGCTCAACAATGACCCTATTTGCAATTCATTGGGCCTGCCACTCCCCTCCACAGTGATAAGCACAACAAAGACTTTATTTCCCTAGAAGCTATCAACCCCTCAGGGGAAATATTCAAAACAAGAAATAAAACTATATACATACGCCTTATGAAGATTTGACATAAACTCATAAGGTAACAGCGCTCCCCTCGGTCCTCTCCCACTTCAGGGGCTAGTATATCGACGAGACCACTGGGGATCACATACCCTCCTGGTACCGCGTTACCGAGGACAACCATCTCTCTACCCAGACGTTGACTCAGGGATCTACTCCGGATTCACTCCACTGTAAGGTGATGGGGCATTCTGATCCCAGGGGGAGGGGGGTGGATTTCCCTTACGGGTCGGCTACAATCGAGGCCCTGGAAGATCCTCATCAGTATGGACCTGTACCACCAGAGCTGGAGACGTTCTCTTTTCCTGACATTTCTCAAGCTGGGGTGGATCGCTTAAGATGGAAGGGCGCAACGGGTTCTCACCGCTAGGGCGGACAGTGGCCAGATTACTGGGACGGTGCGCCCCCATCTTACGCGGGGTTTACGTTTATGTTTCTGCTCACTTTGCCTTTTGAGGGCTGAGATACTATATTAACAGGGGTATTGGCTATGGATGTGTTGTTTCTGCTGTGACCCTTTAGGAGGGACTGTCCCTCGGAGGCAACATTTGAGGCCCTGAGGGGGAGTCTCTCACCCCTGTATGGGGAGGTCTCCCCCACAGAGGTGATCGGCTGGGGGGGCTCCCCCCCCCGCCTGTGGCGACCACGCCCTAAGGAACCGGGGTCATGGGAGGAGTTAAAAGTCTTTTGTGTGGATTGTTCTCAAGTTTTGAATTCTTGTTTATGTTTATGCAATTTTACTCTGCCAATTATATGCATAGTTTCCCCCATACAGGTCAGGTTGCTGCTGCAGACTGTATATGTCCATCAGGCAGCGCCTCTGTAACCCGTTCCCCTTAGATCTATAAAATACGCAAGGGATGGGGTCCGTCCCCGGGAACCATTCCTG
>NW_017308126.1:0-1019 GCF_000935625.1 Nanorana parkeri | reverse complement strand
GGAGGGGTGGGAGAGGGAGCTGGGTATCTCTCTTTCTCCATATGAAAGAACTAGAATAATAATGCTTTACTTGTAGTCATCCATCAGCAGTAGATACCAGGAGTCGGGGTACAAGATTCTCACCCGATGGTATCGGACCCCAAAAAAATTACAAACGATTTTCCCTGGAACGTGTGGCTCTTGCTGGAGATGTGGCTTCTCCCCGGCAGACATGCTGCATGTGTTCTGGTCATGCCCATTATTACTACCTTTCTGGACTCAAGTACATACAATCGCTCAAAAATTTACGGACACACCGATCCCCATGACACCCTCCTTCTACCTCTTGCATCATAACACACACTCCCTGAAAGGGTACAAGAAGTCAGTCTTAATTCATCTCATTAATGCTGCACGGGCCTGTATTCCGGCAATGTGGAAACAGGTTACCCCACCTACAACGGGATGGGTTAAGCAAGATACGGGACATTCGACACATGGAGGATCTCACTAGCTCTGTCAAAGGGACCGGGGCCCAGTTCGGAGCTACCTGGTTCTGGTGGGATGAGTTTACCTCCACACAGGAGTATTTGGATCTGACGGTTTAGTACTACTTGGTGGACGGGATACCTGCCCCCTTCCCTCTGCCCCTCCCTTTTCCCTCCTGCTCTGCTACCCCCCCATTTCTGTTTCAAGACCCCCCTACGTCTTTTCTTTTATCTCTACCTATCTTCTTTACTTCCTCTGCGATTCTGTACGACCCTACGTATAGTATGTAAATACTTACCTCCCTAAATGCCGCAGCCCTGGTGAGACTGCAAGAGTCCAGTTACCCAACACACACCGCAGTAAGGGAGCCTGGGCTCGGAATATAAAGTAGATCCACTCAGGATGGACCTGAACAGCTCCTCTCACTCTTACGGCGAGCCACTAGATAACTGGGCAATTGAGTTGCACTCGAGCAAGGCCCCCTAGGCCGTGGAGTCCGGATGGTCCACTGGCTGAGGTGTGGCCGACGGGGCTAATCATCCTAATTGGCC
>NW_017308125.1:272080-279934 GCF_000935625.1 Nanorana parkeri | reverse complement strand
CCGGCATTACAGAGCCTGATATAACTCGTCACGTACAGTGCCGTCTCCCATCACGATCAGAGCCAGCTGTCAGTCATGCAGCTGGGCAGATCCCGGCACAATTGTCGGGATCCGCTTCAGCTGCGGCGTCTCAGTATACTGCGGCGTCTCAGTATACTGAGCCTAGGGTGACAGGAGGACACTAGTTTGTGTCCTCCCGTTACCCTAAGGAGAACTATGGGGAAAAGCCTTAACCCCATAGTTCTCCTTTAAAGCGGACTTTTACACTCAAAAATCAAATTCTACCAATGCATCCCACTATGTATGATGATTAATAATAACATAGACATGTCAGGTGTACAATTCTGTGATTTTTAAGTACTTACACTTGCAGAGCATTCACTTCCTGATTTGAAAAGGCAAAATGACTGTAGTTTGCCCAAGCATTGTATCCTGGGAAGGTTACATGAGCAGAGCACTGCTGGGAAATCTCATCTGTAATCTCACAAGATCTCAGGAAAAGGCATTTTCCTCTCCTGAGATGATGTGCAGGGTCACATGTCCTAATCACATGTCCTACTCACATGTGCCAGATTTTCAGGAAGTAAAAGGAGAGCTAGTAATCTGCTCTTAGTAAACATGGCCACTGTCAGAAGACTGGGGAAGAAATGAGAGCTAATATCCTGGCTAGTCGTAGGCTAATATCCTGAGTATGGGCAGATTACATTCCAAAATGTACTTGTGTCAAACTGGAAATCTACTTATTATATGTTTCTATTTGTCTGCTATCCCTCTGTTATAATGGATTATCTGTTGGCAATAAAATTTGTACTGCTGTTGCTACACATCAATGGTAGCTAAGTGCCGCAAAGAAATATATATTAAAGCATAACATTTCAAAAGTACACTCAAAGTTTTCTGTACTCGCAACTACATTATTTTTCCATCCTTACTGTGCTACTGTGTTAGGTGTTTGTCTTATTTACCTCTAGCATTTACTTTTACAGTGCCAAACAAGTGAAAAAGTGAAGTAGAATACAATGAAAAATAGCAGGATAAAAGCAAAGGTTCATCTGCAGATCTCTGTAACTCTAGTTGTTGTGGCTAACTGCACTGAATTGCACACTTCTGACAAGAAGATTCTGCTGTCAGAAAAAAACTCTGTGTTTCTATTGAGGGCATTTTGGCACAGAAACACAGGAACACTGCAAAGCCATTGAAATCTAAAAAGAAAGTCTGAAATGGCAAAAGCTTCCTTCTGTTCTAGTTACTTTAGTATTTCTCCCTAAATATCCTTAAAAATGCATAGTTTATACTTAATAATTTTTCACCAACAAAAGTATGCCCATTTGTTGAGTGATTTGCCAGGTCAAGAGTGCCTGTGTGAGCCACTGCCAAAGTCAAGGGGTAGGGAAATGTGTGAGCTGATAGGGCCAGAAGTTAGATAGCCATGTACCATTAAACCAGAAACTCATCTGCTGCAGGGACTGCTCTGGTTGTGCTTCCTGCTAAGCCCTCGTTCATACCTGAATGTTTTGTAGCGCGTTCTACGCTCGACGAACGCTCTACAAAACGCTCAAAAATATAAATCCCATTGTATTCAATGGTCTCGTTCCCACCTTGGCGTATTTCCGCCCGTCCCTAACGCGCTACAAAACGGCCCACGCCTGAAAAGGTACATGTACTACTTTGGGCCGTTTTGTTGCGCGTTTCCATTGGGATACAGCCAAGTAGCCTTCGGAAACGCACGTGCAACGGTCGCGCGACAGACGCGCATATGAAATACGCCTAGGTGTGAACGAGACCTAAGTGGGGCTGTTGTGGATGGTTTACATTTACTTGCACTTGTGGGGTAGGGTTTGAGGGATGAGCGAAAATGGCACTGATACCTGGAACATGTGTGGTAGTGCCACAAAAATGCTACACTACCCTTAGAGCTTACATTTAGTGACAGTGTTGCTGATCTTACCTAACCTGCAGCAATCTTCAAAGATATTGGTAATCACCTACCAGCACAGGATGTATAAAGTCACTAATAACTTATTTGCATCTTATACATGATCTAAAGAAGAAAGCTGCAAATAAGTTATTAGTGACGGAAGACGTCCTCTGCCAGAAGCTAATTGGTGTTGCAGGAGCGATGGACCCAAAGTAAGCATAAACTGATGTCCAGTCGTAGGAGGCAGCTCCCTATCATATTAGATAGGGATGTCCCGATACCACTTTTTCAAGACCAAGTACAAGTACTTCCCCTCATGTACTTGCCGATACTAATTACCGATACTTTTTCTTAAAGGGACAGGTGACTTTAAATGATCCATAGTACAACTACATGTTATGTACTATGGATCATGATTTAACCTATTCATGTTAGCAGGGGAGAATTGTAAATCTATTGCTGCAGTGTAGTGGAGGTGTGTGGTGTATATATGTACTACATATACAGTACACACGCCCAGTACACTATAGCAATAGATTTACAGCCAGCCCTGTCCCAGCTTCCCTCACTCACAGTTTCACTCCGATCCCTGTTGCCTCACGTGGTGCATCTCGTAGTTGGCGCTGGGCAGGATCGCTGCATTGCGTCTCGGTGCTCAGTTTGTGGGAGGCGCTCACAATTCTGCCCTGCTAACATGAATAGGTTAAATCATGATCCATAGTACATATACAGCACACACGTCCAATGCACTGCAGCACTGCAGCAATAGAGTTACAATTTTCCCCTGCTAACATGAATAGGTTAAATGATCCATAGTACATAATATGTACATAACATGTAGTTGTACTATCGATCATTTAACCTGTTCATGTTAGCAGGGGATCATTGTAAATCTATTGCTGCAGTGTATTGGGAATATGCACTATACGTGTACTATGTACTACATATAGAATACACTGCAGCAATAGATTCACAATGATCTCCTGCTAACATGAATATGTTAAATGATTCATAGTACATAATATGTACATAACATTTAACCTATTCATGTTAGCAGGTCAGAATTGTAAATCTAATGCTGCAGTGTATTCTATATGTACTGTATATATGTACTACATATAGAATGCACTGCAGCAGTAGATTTACAATTCTGACCTGCTAATCTGAACAGGTTAAATGATCCATAGTACAACTTCATGTTATGTACATATTATGTACTATGGATCATTTAATCCATTCAGATTAGTGCAGAATTGAGAATCTATTGCTGCAGTGTATTGGGAATATGTAGTGTACATGTACAGTACATATAGAATACACTGCAGCAATAGATTCTTGTTCACACAAAACACTAAGCCCAGGCCCCGTCTCACTTACTGTTGCCTCACGATGTTCTGAACGATTTTCCTCACACGTTTCCTCACAAGTGCTCACACTTTGCCCTGTATTGGTACGGATACCGATGCTTGTATCGGAACATCCCTTATATTAGGTATTCCAATAGGCCCCACGGAGCAGTACAGAAAATGTAAAGGATGAGAATGCCACATGTTTGTAGTAAGTCCAGTTAGATTTATTACTCTTAATAAAAGATCAGTAGATAAACTCTTACGTGTTTTGGGAGCTCACAACTCCCGCTGCATTAGAGCTTGTGCTGACGTTGATAGGAGGTAAACTGGACAAGCAGAACAAAGTTCTCTGACAGGCTGTCGGTCTGGTGCCCACAATGTCATCACTCTAATCTTTGATCCTTTCCTCTCATTGTCCAGGATGCCTTCTATCACTGTCAGCACGCAAGAACTGATGAAGGGGGAGTTATGAGCCCCTGAAATGCATTGACATTCATCTACTGATTTTTTATCAAGAGTAATAAATACTGGATGTACTACAAACTTGCGGAACTCTCATCCTTCAGAAGTTGATGAAGAGTAGGCAAGAACAACAACAAAAATGCCAAGACTAACCTCGCAAAAAAAAGTGTGACTGAATCAGACTGCTGCCTGGGCAATGCAGTCACACTTAAATAGTAGTCAAAGTAGAAAAAGGTGCATTTGCTACATTTTATTCTTTATAGTTGCATAGAAAATAAAATAGGTAAAAAGGAAGTAACAGGAATCAACACGACCTTATCCTTCTGAAGGATGAAAAAGGGCTCCTTACAGGACAAGGCTGCCAGCTCCAAGACTCTCCTAGGCGATGTGATAGTGGCAAGGAATGAAGGCCACCTTCTGACACAGAGACAAAAGAGGGATCTCCCAAATCAGTTGAAAGTGGGGCCTCTGAAGAACTTACAGTTAAGGTCCAACAGGCAACAGCAGACCTAACGGGAGGAGCAATGTAAGTACGGTAACACCCTGAACAAACGTGCAGACCAAAAAGTGATTAGTGAAAGGCGATTGTCAGAGAATCTCCAGGGCTGAAGTCTGTTCTTTAATGGTGTTTAGCATGCTTGATTGAAGGAAGCTAAAAACCCATGCCACAAAATTGTTCAGCTGGCTAAAACCAATAGACTTCCTGTTATGGTGGCTAGATGGTTTTCGAGCCTGAAGTATGGTAGAAATCACTGCCTCAGAGAGACCTGTCTATTTCAGCAGCTGGGATTTTTAACCATGCCATTAAAGCCAGTGACTGAAAAACAGAATGTAAGATCAGGCCCTGGGTGCCAATGCCATGGATAAGTCAAGTGAGACTCTGTGCTCTGGATCTGAATGAGAATAAGAAACACGAGATGAAGGAGGCCCTGTGGCCTGAGCAGGTGGTGGCAAGGTGTATCATTCTGTACAGTTAAGACACAAAACCCTCTAGTGTTAAATAACATTTTATTTGCTAATGACAGAATCATTTTAAATATAACTGCAGTTTTACTAAAAAGTATATGGTAATGTAATGGGTTACCTTTTCTGAAGAGAAGTCACGTTTCCAGCAATCCTGCTTTGCTTTAGAACATGTGCTTCTGGGAGGCAGATTGCTCTTTCAGATCAATGAAGAACAAATCCCCTGTTCCCAAACTACACGGTGACCAGCATCAACCTATTTACAACAAGGACGGATTCCAAGACAGTGCCAGGCCATGCATCTGGAAATAAATATTGTATACTGTTCCTACTGAAAGTGCAGCTACACATTAAAATCTCCATGTAAAGCACATGCCTATGTTAGATTAAGTTTGGGTAGGGGTGTGTTAAAATAACCCATCCATCCTATGTTTTCTATTTCTATAAAGAGAATACATTTCTGAGTAGATTATGGAACCATTTTTTTTATTGGCTGCAGTTTTGTAAACATTAATGTGGTGGAAAATTGCTAGATATTGCATTTTTACTATTATTACTTTATATCCCCTAAGTATCTCTAATAAAGAAAATAGGTATTTATATATTTTTACTACCAATAAAAGGCATATTTATTAAAAAAAAAAAAAACTCATTCAGATGGAGAGCATACAATTAAAAAGGCATTAATGGTCGAACCAATGAACAAAGGTTAAAGCATTTTTTAACCTCTGACTGTATTTGCTGTTTACATTCACAAAATAAACTGCATCTTATATTATGATGATAGTTTTCTATATTGCCACTTCTATTTACATTTGATAATTGCATCTATTTAAAAAAATTAGATTTGCAGAGCTGGTCCATACTGTGTTAAATCAAAACAGAAAAGAACAAATTGTAAATAATTCTTTGTTGTGGGCCTGGGAACATTCGGAAAGAAGCAGATAACAATGTTTTAGGAGAATAGTCATGCAATCAGCTTAAATGAATTATGCAAATGTTTTATGACATTAGTTTTCTGCAATTATGCCTCATGGTTTATATTCTCACTAATGGGCATACAATAGAATACTTGTTTTATATTTCCTGTGCCCTGGTGAAGCGTTTTATGGCTTCATTGGTGAAGGACATTTAGAGGGTTATTCACGAAAGAGCCAAAGGATTAGGCTGAAGCATCGGCTAATCCTTCAGCTAACTTCGGCCGCCAGAGGCCTTCGGTTCAGCCAAAACCGAAGGGTTGCTGTACGGGCCATTAAAGGAGAACTATGGGGTCAGGGCTTTTCCCCATAGTTCTCCTTAGGGTAACGGGAGGACACAAACTAGCGTCCTCCCGTTACCCTAAGCTCAGTATGCGGTATACTGAGACTCCGGAGCGGATCCCGACATCGATGTTGAGATCTGCCCAGCTGCGTGAGTGACAGCTGGTTCTGCCTATCTAGAGGCAGAGCCAGCTGTACCTGCCCCCTCCCCCATCAGATCCGCCAGTCAGCGCTGGCGGATCGGAGCGGGGAGGGGGGAATCTCATTGTCACAGGTCGGCTAGAACTATGAGGTGAGTGAAAAGCACTCACCTCCTAGTTCTCCTTTAACAATAGCCCATACAGCAGCCAAAGGGCTCAGCTGAGCCGAACGCATATGCTTCGGCTCGAGTGAGCAGAAGTCACAGCCGAAGCGAGGAGAACAGTCTGCCACAGCACTATTGACGGTTCCCATCCTTTGATTTGACCTGCAGCCAGGTCAAGTTCACATCAACAACCTTGATATCATCATATAGGCTTCCCCGCCAGAAGCCTCTGGGTCTGCCTCTCCTGCGCTGTCCTTGGGGAGTCCAATCAAGCGCCTGTCTACAGATTTCATGTGCGCCCTATCGTAAGGTATGTCCAATCCATCTCCATATGTCCAATCCATCTCGGATCTCTGTTGCAACTGGTCTTTGGTGACATATACAATTTTGTGTGGTTTGCACTGAGACTCTCCATGTCTCACTTGCATAAAGCAGCACAGATTTCACATTAGAACTGAAGATTTAAATCTTCATACGAATACTAATCTGGTTTGAACACCATATATAAGAGGCCTGCAAAAGCACCTCAGACTTTTCTGATCCATGTGGAGATGTCAATCTTGGTTCCCCCATCCAGAAAAATCTGGCTCCCGAGATATTGAAAGGTATAAAATTTTTCAACTTCTTAGGCAGATACAGTGAAGCAGGAGAGGTTTGCTGTATTTACCTCAACCAACTTAGTCTTGGCAATATAAATGTTTAGACCCACAGCTGCGGAGCTTTCAGTGAGATCATCAAGCTTATTTTGCAAAGCAACGCTACGCTGCGTG
Organism: Nanorana parkeri; assembly: GCF_000935625.1. Classification (NCBI taxonomy): domain Eukaryota; kingdom Metazoa; phylum Chordata; class Amphibia; order Anura; family Dicroglossidae; genus Nanorana; species Nanorana parkeri. The sequence goes on along the minus strand of NW_017308125.1, from coordinate 272,909 downwards.
AGTAGTACAATGTCGTCAGCAAAGTCAATGTCATTTAGTTGTTTCGTTGTGATTGGGTGCCAATGCAATCCTCTATAAGGTTTACAGTCAATAGCTCCAGCTAAGACCTTATTGATTACTATGAGGAAAAGTAGCGGTGATAAGATACATCCCTGTATCACACCAGTGGTGACCGGAACGGGATCAGGCAATACTCTGTGTGCAGAAGTGTGCACATAGAGGTCTCTTACTGTACTTCAATGAGGCAGATGACCTGCTCCAGGCTCCCCTATATCTAAGAGTGTCCAAGATGTTGTTATGATTGAGTCGGTCGAGCGCTTTTTCATAGTCGATGAAAACCAAGTGGAGACCAGAATGATACGGAGCGTGGCAATGTGATCCATGTCTAAAGATCTATGTCTGAAGATCTATCAGCACGAAAACCGACTTGCTGTTTTCAGAGAGTAACATCAATCTTCTGCTGGATCTGATTTAGAATCACGTTGCACAAGACTTTGAGAGTAATACACAAAAACATAATTCTGTGTCAGTAGCCAAACAAGGATAAGTCCCCATTCTTTGGAACCTTTGCTAAGATGCCCTGCATCCAGCAGATGCTTCTATGCATCCATGGCTGTCAGACCATGGAAAAAAGTAATCAATCTTCCAGCCGCAGGTGTCTTGCAGAAGTTGCATCCTCCATAGCATAAACAACTAGCGATAGAAAAGCCTGAGGATGGTCAAACTACTTCTACATGTACAACCACTTTCTAGTGGCATACCTAGAGGATGGGGGTGGGGGGGTCTGCCCCATGTACAGCCATGTTGTGGGTGCTCAGGGACAAACACC
>NW_017308125.1:270854-271104 GCF_000935625.1 Nanorana parkeri | reverse complement strand
CCCACTGGAACAACATTGTTGCGTTGCCCTGTCAGGTCTCAGACACAGAGGTGGCAGAAAGGTGAGAAACGCTTTCCTAAGCTCCTCTTCGGATCTGATGTTTCATATGACACCACTGAGGGGAAGTTTAGGAGGACTTCCCTCACTCGCCAGGCTACGCATTATCTGAGGCCTGGTAAGTGTTTTGGTAGTTGAAGGGGGTCTGCTGGGAAGAAAGGGGGGTTGCTGTGGGAGGGTTTACTGGTAGGGG
>NW_017308125.1:227239-270456 GCF_000935625.1 Nanorana parkeri | reverse complement strand
GCTTTGCAGGTGGATCGGGGTTATGTTGGGGGGGTGCTGGGAGAGGCAGGATTTCTGCTGGTGGGAGATTTTTCTGTGGGAGGGGGGTTATTGCTTGTGTGGGGGAGACCATTGATGGGAGTTGGTGAGGAATGAGGGAGGGATTTTTGCTTGGGAGAGAAGGAATTTTCTACCATATAGAGTCACAATTGTCAGTTTGTTGTCTGCATATTGTCTCGATTGCTCGTATATTGTCACAATTCCCAGTTTGTTGCCTGCATATTGTCATACTTGTTACATATTTACACAATCAGCTGTTTTCTGTGCATGTATTGTTTTGATTGCTAAATTGCTGTCTGTATTTTGGAACAGCTGAGTGATTCTTGCCTGTGTATTGCATATGGTTGCCTATCTGGGGCCCATGTATTGTCAGGATTTAGATTTTTTGCCTCTACATTGTGAAGCCACTGCTTCATATTACTATAATTTAGCCTCCTGTAGGCCTGTCATCAAAGCACGCTACGATAATCCATGATGCACACTAAGAGAGCCACTATTAAATCCTTAAATTATAATTCATTCAGCATGCCATTGTCATCCCCATGTTTTGCTATTGAGCACTATGCGTGCCACAAATAAAACCTTCTATTTTATTTTAGCACACATATTTTCTCAATGTTTCACTGCAGCACTCTGCCTTTTTAAAAATATATTTTTAATTTTTTTTACCAACATGATTATTCATAAAATATTTAGCTTAAAATTATAGCCATTATTAGTATGTATTCATTATTACTGAAAAATTATTTTGACATATAGAGGAGGGTAGGGAGTGTTAAAAATGTATTCTCCCAAGGTGTCAACTACACTAGGTAACTAATGCTGCAATCTATAGTCAGGCATATGTCCTTATATCTAGTTACTTCTGCTTTTACAAAGCAACAGACAAAAGCTCAAGCCCACTACATTCCTTGTGTCCTTGAAGCTGGTCTCTCATCATTCTATAAGTGTGATTCCACAGGATTATGCGGAATAGATAAATTATTTGCACTAATTCTGTGTATGAAAACTTTTCCTATGAAATCTGGCACAGAAAACAAACAAAGAAACACAACTAAAGTCCACATGATGGCACCCAAGATTTGTCACAATCTAATTAGAAGTCGCACATTTGGGTAAAAAATACAGCTTATCTCATTAGGACATGAAAATAAGGAAACCATTTCTTTGACATACATAGTAAAGGTAACACAGATTTAGCTCTCTATTTATGACCTTGTTTTTTTTCCTTGCTCCTTTTTTTGCTTTTTGTACAAAAAGCTTTTGCAAAAATTAATTTATTTAAATATTCAAGGCTGTTAAACAAAGAAAAAAACATTTAACACAGCAATCCTTCTTTTTCAAAGCTGAAAAATATTACCAAAGTTGCTTTCTGGTTATCACAGTAAAGATGCAGTCCCTCAGATTACATGAATAGAAATCAAATCTTTCTGAATATCTCCACTTTTCTTCATTACACTAAGTGACCATAATTTTAAACCGCCGTTGCATGTTATAAAGAAAAATGTTGAAGTAGAAAGCAAATAACTGCAAAAGTGCCATTCCCATATAGGAACCTAATATAGAAACAGAAGAAAATAAGTAACACAAAGGTGATGCTAAATTCTAAAGCCTTCCGAGGAAACAGACACGCACGTCTTGTATGTCTACCTTAAAGCAATTGACTATATATGTTTCTCAAATTGGACCCAGAGAAAAAAAAATACTGCTTAATTTGATCATTTAGACACTTTTCTGAATTTACTTTAATGTTCTGCACAGTAGTGAATCAAAAGATCAAATCCTTTTTCATAAAGGGAACACTTACTCTTTCAAAAAACCTAACAGGGATGTTTGGCGTACATAAAGCCCAGATGATTCCTGCTTGTAATCTTGTTATCAGTCCCTTTGCACTGGATTGGGTCAATATGTCATTTTGATGTTATCTCTATGGCTCTGCTTGTTTTTTATTGTTCCTGTCTATTTGGCTCATAGTTTGCTATTTGTATGTACTGTGCTTGTTTACATTCCTCATAACCAAAAGTTAAAAGATAAAGAAGAAATGTTATGAGATCCAAGATACCCAAGACACGTAAGTTTATTTGGAGACAAAGAGGAGAGGTTAGCAAATGCCATACAATATAGAAACTTTCACAGAGGGTGAGAAGAGTTGTCCAGGGGAATAGATATTGCGTTACAGTCATCTGATTAAATAAATATATGTCAATCACATTACTCAATATTTTTAAGATTTTAAAATAAGAGAATGTCCCTTTCCCTAAAATAGAAATAAGCAATCAGGGACCAGGTAGTTCTAGCCCAGGGGTCAGCAACCCCCGGCACGCGTGCCCAGCCTGGCACGCGAGACCTTGACAGCTGGCACGCGACGTTATTCTTTATCTGCAGGGCATTCTTGTAGTTGTAGTCTTGTAGTTGACAGCTCGAGCAGGCTGTCAATTGCTGCTGGCCTGAGGTCTGCAGGGCATTGGTGCTGCTGGCCTGAGGTCTGCAGGGCATTGGTGCTGCTGGCCTGAGGTCTGCAGGGCATTGGTGCTGCTGGCCTGAGGTCTGCAGGGCATTGGTGCTGCTCTGAGGTCAGCTGACAGTAACATCCTACAGGCCAGAGATTGCACAACTGAACCATGAAATAAAGACACAGGGATCACACTAAAAAGTCCAGTTTACTTTTCAGCAAATGTAAATATGAACATGTTTTGTGTGTGCACCAGTTATTCAATTTTTTCCCCTTATAGTTGTGCTGCTACTGGAGAGGTAAACACATTCAAATAATTAGTGAGTTTAACTTACTATTAGCAGTACAGCCATGAGTGAAAAAATTTACCTGTAACTAACACTAAAGCGTGCTATTGTTCACTGGCACTCGGTTGTACCATGGTTTCAAAAATGGCACTTGGTGTGTAAAAGGTTGCTGACCCCTGTTCTAGCCCCTTCTGGAGGCATGGAGTAGCTGAGGAATGTTTAGCTGAACTGAATTTGTTCTTGAGAAGAGGGGGAATATGATCACCATGTATTAGTGAAGTTAGTGCAAAATTATACACTTTAAGGTCATTGCATAGGACAAGGGGCCACTCTTTGCGTCTGCAGGAAAGAGGTGTAACCTTTGCATAAGAAAAGGCTTTGCATAAGGAAAATGTGGAACAGATAGATTAATTGCTTTAAAATCTGGATGCATTTTCTAAATGTTCAGAAAATAACTGGATATTAAAATTTTATAAGTAAAAAAAAAAAAAGAACAGAGATTGTTGGTAAAGGGAATATCCTTTTGCCTTGCTGCTCTGAATGTGTCATCATGGAACTTACCTCATAGGCAAAGATGACATGGTCTCCAGGTGCATTGTGGGTGTTCCACACTTTTAGTGACTGAAACCAGTTTATTTTTTTAGATAGACTATATCAGTAGAAGAGGGTTCACAGTATGCAAAGCCTGCTTATGTAACTAGCAAATATGTCTGCACTAGGGCTGCAACAACTTAACGATGATAATCGATAATGAGAATTGCTGTCAACAATTCTCATTATCGATTAGTTGATTCTGTGATTGGTTGCTGCTGCCGCCAGTCTGCTCCACCGTTCTCTCCTCCTCTCTGGGAGCCGCTGAATGCAGCAATCTCTGTCCCCTTCCCTCCCTGCCTGTATCAGCACCTGTCAGCCGCTGAGCCTCTACATTCCCCGTGCCCGCACTGCCTCGCTGTTGCTTCCTGAGCCCGCACTGCATCTCTTGCGCCCCCCCATGCCCCCGCTGCCTCTCTGTTGCTCCCCCTTTCTGGCTCCAGTGCTGCCCCCATTGTCCCGTTGCTGCCGGCGGTAGAAAGCGGCATCAAATCTCCCATCCAAGGGCTGAGAGAAATAGCCAGCCTGCTATTGGCTATTTTGAATAGCAATAGCCAATAGTAAGCTGGCTATTGCACCCTCCCACAGCCTGCTGTCAATCTGCAGAGGAGGACCTGAAGGAGAACTTTCTACTTTGGTCCCTCCTCTGCTGATTGACAACAGGCAGTGGGCGGGTGTAATAGCCAGCCTGCTTTTGGCTATTGCAATTTGCAATAGTCAATAGCAGGCTGGCTATTGCTTCCAGCCACTGCATGCTGTATTTACATTCTGCTGCCTCAGTAGGCAGCTGTCATTCCCCAGTGAAGTGAAAAGATGACACCAGGGGTCTAAAAGACACCAAATGTCACCTTAAAGAGAATCTGTCACCTCCAATGTTGTGCTATCACATAGGGGCTTGTAAAAAAAAAAGGTTAAAAAAATAAAGTTCAATAAAATAAAATTACAAATACCCCCAAAAAAATTCAAAGTCCCCTGCAAACATGCGCACACTAATGGAAACACAAGTCAGGTACGCCTACGCATGAAAACGACAAGTGCGCCAATTTTGGTGTGTTATTTTATATAAAAGGTTGGTTATTTTATCGTAATTGCTTTCATTTATAAATTCAGATTATTTCAAATCCATATAACTAATTAAAATGTCTAATATAATACATAGAATTATTTTAAAAATGTTTTTAAAAAGTTGGGAAAAAAGTAATTTTTGGTTTTGGCCTGACAAATTCTGCTGCGGGATGTGCAATGCGTTGCCATTCATTTCAATGGCACCCCAAATACGCTTCAAGCCCGCAGTGTGATTGCCCACACTGGAACGCACGGTACTGCTATGCCGTGCATTCCAGTGCGGTACAATTACAAAAAACTGTGCATGCAGTTTTAGTTTGAAATAAACTTTATGTTTGTAAAACTCCACTTGTGTCATTTAAATAAAAGATGGGGGGTTTTTCAATTATTTTTTTATCCGATAAGTCGATTAATCGACAAAATAATCGGCCAACTAATCAATTATAGAAGTAATCGCCTACGCACCTACATCATTATGAACTGCTCATAAAAATATGTGGAAACATAACTTATTTTAATAAGATTATCCACATTTAGCTGACAGTCACATGTAAATCTACTGTAAATATTAAAAAAGCAACAAGTCCTCCTTAAAGGAGAACTATGGGGTCAGGGCTTTTCCCCATAGTTCTCCTTAGGGTAACGGGAGGACACAAACTAGCGTCCTCCCGTTACCCTAAGCTCAGTATGCGGTATACTGAGACTCCGGAGCGGATCCCGACATCGATGTTGAGATCTGCCCAGCTGCGTGAGTGACAGCTGGTTCTGCCTATCTAGAGGCAGAGCCAGCTGTACCTGCCCCCTCCCCCATCAGATCCGCCAGTCAGCGCTGGCGGATCGGAGCGGGGAGGGGGGAATCCAGCCCCTCCCCTGTCCTGGCAGAGAGCCGTGACAGGATCGAGAGGTGAGCGAACGCCGGTATATGTTCGCTCACCTCCCGATCTACTGAGCCGACCTGTGACAGTCTCATTGTCACAGGTTTTAAAAGAAATGGTTAAAGAGTTAATTGTTAGCATTTACACTTTAAAGTGACACTAATCTTAGGAATTAAAGGAGAACTATGGGGTTAAGGCTTTTCCCCATAGTTCTCCTTAGGGTAACGGGAGGACACAAACTAGCGTCCTCCTGTCACCCTAGGCTGAGTATACCGAGAGCCGTGACAGGATCGATAGGTGACCGAACGCCGGTATATGTTCGCTCACCTCCCGATCTACTGAGCCGACCTGTGACAGTCTCATTGTCACAGGTCGGCTAGAACTATGAGGTGAGTGAAAAGCACTCACCTCATAGTTCTCCTTTAATGTTTAACAAAAGTAATTGCAGACAAAATCAGCAGACTCTTTGTAGGACTTCTAAAATGGACTACAGCATCTGGCCACATAATTCTGTGCTCAGAACCAGGTACCGTATTTAAATATACCCTATTCAATAATGCTTTGAAAATGCCAGTAGTTCAGCGTACAATAGTATTTATTTTCTTTTTTTTTTAAGCAACAGATTTGTTACACTTTTGTTTCCTAATTCACGTGATGCCTGTACAAAATATGCAGACCACATTTTTTCACTCAATCTAAGAAAGATTTAACTCAACACATGAGAGGCGGATGCTCAGAAAAATGCAACACTCAAAGATTTTGTTAACAGCTACCTGAGCAGCTTTGCTAACAGAATAATGACTAGCGCTTCAGAGCAGTAATAACATTACTCAGGGCAGTCCATCGCAAAAAAAGGCAATCTCTCTAAAAGAGTACTCATTCTGCAACAGAACAGTTCCTAAGACAGCAGTCTCTCTCCAACAAGACAATCTCTCTATCAGGACCTTATCTTGCCAACCAAACATTATATACACAGGACAGTCTCTATCCAAGAAAGCAGGTTCTAAAAAGCCAATCTCAATCCAACAGAACCGTCTCTAACAGGGTAGTCTGTGTTAACATATTTGGCTAACTTTAACAAAACAGCTAATTTTTCCCTCCTACTCAAATACTGATATGCATTCTGATACACACATGTAACAGATGAGAACTTCCAGATGATCACATGCAACTTTCCCCTGAGAATATTATTAGGGATGCACAGATACTGTTTTTTCAGTATCGAGTACAAGTAAAAATATTTTTCAGTACTCCCCGAAACCAAGTACCGATACCGGTACTTCCGCTAGCATAGAGCCAGCTTCTCGGGAATTCCGGAGGCCGGTGGCGTGTCCCGGGAACTCGGCTCCATGTTCCCTCGCCGGTCAGAGGAAATGTTCCTCTGACTGGAAGTTCCGGTATCGGGGGTACATATCGGAGGACCGGTACTAGTGTCGGTATATCCCCAAATTGTTATTACCAATTACCTCCCCCCAGTAAAGCAACTAAATGTTCACTGGACTAATGACCACCTGACTTACTAACACACAAACTAATGACTACCCACAACTCCTCCCTAAAGTGATGAACATCCACAACTACCTCACAGCTGGAATAATAACCACTATGATTTACAACCCCCCCAAGATCAATCTGTCAGGCTTACTGATTGATTACCAATTGCAAACTCAAAATCAGCAGTACAGTAAAAAACTGAATCTCCAAACTTGGATAGATTAAAATATAGAAAATCAATCATCATTTAAGGTTCACACATACATATTTCAATATATCTGGTTTTATGGTTTTAACAATCAACAACCACCGATCACTTCCAGACTCGACAAATACTATCAACTCACCCGCGGGTCTTATGATCACCTGTAACTGTCTAGCCCCAAAACTGCACCCTGCCACAAAACATGCTCCTTTGACATTAATTAGAAACATAATGTACTGCAAATGTCAATCAATTTAGAAAGATGATGTGGTTAAGTAATCTTAATCCTATTCAATTGCTAAAGGCTACTGCACATCTTGAATGTTCTTTATGTGGCCTTACTGAATAAGCCTGTACATGTACAAGCACATATTTAGGAAACTTTATTATGGATCAAGCTACTGCCCTTTGCTTTTGTGTCTTTCTGCACTAGGTTGTGAACCTGGCATGTTCATTAAACATGACTTTATACTATCCTTGTGTACCATCCTGTTCACTCTTGCCAATAACCTACTACTAGTAATCAAAGCCCGTTAGTCTTGGTTTCAGCTCTAGAAATCTATAATGCAGTAGAAAAAAAAACACCATATGCCACACCTTTTGCAACAAACGTTTTGAATATGTATCAAAGTATGCTTGTACATATGTATAATAAAGAACATGCTTGTGCATATGTAAAATAAAGAACATAAACCAAGGCACAACGTTACTAAGAATACAGCAGTATAAGTAATAACAGTTTAAAGCACAACTGAGTTTGAATTAGCTTAATACATTCCAGTGCATCAAAACAAAAAGGCGTGCAAAGTCTTAGTTTATTCTCTCTAGAAAGTCAGAGTAGGAATGCTTGTCCCCTGCCAGCATGTTGCAGAGAAGGACTCTTAATTTCTGTGTGGAAGCAGTAGTCTCTCTGTAGAGGCCCAACATGTCCTCTGCTGAGCGAGCAGATAATACAGTCCAAAACTGCGCTCCATACAGTGTTCTCACCAAAGCAATAAAGAAGGGTGCTCGTAGTAACAGCAACGAATGGCACCATGCGTTCCAAGTCACAAAGAAAATAAAGGTTATCAGCACACCAAATAACGATGAAAATTACATATATATACAGCCAATGTTTTGGGGTCATGCAGGGTCCCTCCCTCAGGATGTCGATGAGTTGGGGAAGGGACCCCCCATGAAGAAAAAGATAAAAGTTTTTAAAAAAAATGGACACCCTAAAAACTATTCTAACAATAGAATAGTTAATTTCCCAAGTTGACTTGGGAAGTTGGGAAATGTTCCCAAGTCCCAACTTAATTTCCCAAGTTGGGACTTGGGAAATTAATCCCCCTGATTCATTTCCCAAGTCCCAACAATCACGCTGAATGATTTGGATGAAACTTGCTTTTACTGCACAAGTATCTGACGCTCACGTAAATGAATGCAAGGTCATTAGAATTTTTAGCGTTTGCAAACCTGTGAAAAATATGCTGTCATTGTTATTTGTGCCCTCACCAACCCGAATAAATCTTATGTTAATGTTACGCTAGCAATTTACGCAAACCGTTTTTTTTTCTACTGCTGGTGTCGCACGGAATCATTGGAAGATTAATAAAGCCCTCCTGAAGTATACTGTATATATGTGCACTTTGAGATTTACTATTTAGCTAGGTTACATAAAACATGCACTAATGTGATATCATTCTAATCAGCAGACGTTGTTGATTACATTCTACAATAAATATTTTGGCGTGCACAAATTATGTAAACATTAGTTGGGAAAAATTACAGGGAAATGCATTTTTTTCCTATTGCTTTGCAATATAAACCAAGGAAATAATAATATATGCATCCAAATTTGCTACTAGATAAAAGCCCTATCTGCTCTGGAAAAACAATACATAACATGTTAGGGTAGACTACAGGTTAAAGCGGACCTGTTGCTTTAACCTGAAAAGACCCAAGATGCTTTCCAGGGGGAAATCACAGGGTTTTTGCTGGTCATAAAAATATTAACGAAGCATACACAAAAAATGTACAAAGAAATGATAACATATTCATTTGTATACGGTTTGTTTAAGCTTTTCAGACATGAGAAGCTGTTTTGATTTGTAGCTGTGGATGAATTTACATTCAAGAAGAAAGAATCTCAGTAAAGGTCACTTATTTTCTGTCTTATGATCGCTCGTTATTGCATTTCATGCACAATTTAAGCAAAGCATGTATTCAACACTCTAGTGAAAGCAACAGAAAATCTATGTTTATTCCTGCTGATATTAAACACGGATACTGTTAATGGCAAACTCAGGCCATCACTTACAAATTTGAAATGCCAATTCTGGTGCATTGTGGGAAATAGGAAAAAAGGAATTGAGAGTTTATGATAACAGAACAGAGGTTTCTCGTGAAAACAGATCATTTTCCGGTTTACTTGGTAAGCATAGCCCTAGAAGATTTATTATGATTAAGCGCAGATTAATTTCAACTATAAAAAGGTAAACCAGTGTACATGGATATTTGCCAGTTACATGCGAGCTTAGATTGCTAAGGTAAAACTGAAGTAAAAACTTACTAAGTGCCTTAGCTGACCCCTGCTGGTCATCTCTTTCATATTTTTAATTTGCCAGAACTGTACAACATGGCTCAGAAATCTCTCCATCAACTTCATGTATAATAGAATTGCTCTCATCATTATCATCATCATCAACAATGTCATACACCTCCTAATGGGAAAAAGGGTATATAATAAGAGGTACTTGATTGATTTAAAGAAAAATAGAACATGTATATTGCACTTTTTATATAAATTCAATCTAGATTTAGTAAATACAAACCTTAAGTGTATGTAAAGGTATTTTGGATAAAGTGTGAAAAGATTAGACCCTCTGTCAACTTTTGATTGCTGTCTCTGTCCCCACTGGAGAGATTCATCCCTATGTTTGTCACTATTGTCACCAGGACACAAAGTAAGGGGAAATAAAATATTTGAGAACTGTCCCTAAAGCAAGAGATAATGGTCATTCTTTTCAATTGGGAAACTGTCTCTAATACTAGACTAGACTAGAATTTCCCTAAATTTGGGGAGATTTACTCTTTATTTCCCATTGCGTCTCCAGTACAGGAAGTGAAGTGAAATCTCCAAAGGTACAAACAGCAACACCTAACCCCAAAGAGGTTTTAACTAGAGGTGCACAGAAATGGAAAATTTTAAACCGAAACAAAACCGAAAAGAAATTGTCAGGCCGAAACCGAAAATGTTTTTTATTTTATGTTTTTCAAATTTTTCAAATATTTTATTTGTATTTATTTTTCATAAACTTTTTAATTTTGTATTATTTATTTTTATTTATTCATTTTTTTATTAAATATTTTTATTTTCTACTTTACTTTTAGGGGCTTTGGGGAAATATTAGGGGTCTAAACAGACCCGTGATATTTCCCTTTTAAAATAGAAAAAGAGATTGAGGACACAAAGTCCTCAATCTCTTTTTCTGTGTCCCCTGTTATCAATGAACAGGAATCCTCTATGAGTTTTCCTGTTCATTGATAACATGAGGACAGAGTATGTTTACTATAACTACAACTATGAATGAACAGGAGGTAATGTAGATCACTTCCCATTCATTCAAAATTGAGGATATAGTCAACATACCATGTCCTCAATTATGTACAAACACTCAGCGATCACTGATCACTGAGTGTTTGTACCCTGCTCTCCTCTCTGACACGCTGTCACGGGAGGCTGATCGGGCGGTGCACGGAGGACAGCTCAGCCTCCTGTGACAGCGCGGCCTGTCTCTGCCCACACACCGCTCCAGGACTGTGAAAGGAGGCTGAGCGGTGTGGGAGGAGAGATGCTTGCCGCTCACAGCGCTCTCCTCCCGCAGCGCTCAGCTGGCTGTCACACTTTCTCTCCTCCCCGCTGGGACACAGAGCAGCGCCCAGCAGGGAGACGAGAACGCAGGGATGTGCCGATGTATCGGCAGGAAAATGGCACTTTCTGCATTATGCCAAAAGTGCAATTTTCGGCCGATATGTTTCGGCGGACGATATATCGGTGCATCCCTAGTTTTAACCCTTCCCTTCTCTATGCAAAAGGCATGCTAAGAGCATATGTGTAGATTGACAGGGACGGTATTAGGAAATAATAGTCATTCTGTTCAGTTCCATATTCAGTCTTTAATAAACCTCAGAATTTTTCCACTTTATAAAGCAACAGTGTTAAGTACTGCCGGTATCTAAACTGCCAAGATAAGACTTAGGGGTTCATTTATAAAATCTCACATGGCACTGGCGCCCCGTGGCGGTGTCCTTGTTGTTCTAACCAAAACAAATGGCAAACGCACTCATCAATTTGTCAATTTCTAAGGGTTAAACCACAACTGTAATCTCTTACTCCTGAGCAGTTTATCTTTATCATCTCATGTACAGTACATTGGCATCACTTACATCTCAGTACATTGACATCACTTTGTTGCAAATGAGGCGTCCACTAACAAAAAATTCAGTTGCACAAGAGATCCACCCCAAACAACCATTCTCATGGAACAAAAACAATGGGATTGGTTACAAAACCTTGCCTGACCGCCATTGTTTTTGCTAGGGCTCCCTCCTCCAGTGCCCTAAACAGGAGCTTTCAAGCAACTAAAGCCCTCCAAGGTACAGGAGGAAAGCGAAGACAAGAAAATGGGTTGTTCATGCATATCTATGACCAGCTCAGCAGTTACAGATCCCATAATTTGCAAAACACAGAGGTATTTCACTACTTCAGAAAGTAAAGTGACGCTCAACTCTACCGTCACTTTATTGCAATCCAGCAGCCATCATGATCTTGTCCCCACCCAACCACCACCCACCTCAGACAAGTTCCACCTCAACGGGCTTAACTATAGGGACGTAAATTCCAGATCCAAGGATGCAATAAGGCCGTCTATTCAGTGCTATCGATAGCTAGTATGAGAGGGCAGATGCTGACACAAATGAGTGTATAAATATTTCTACGCAAAATTCACACATTTTCAAATTGGATTCTATTGGAAAACTGTGTGAATCCTGGATTAAAGTTGCATAAGTCTTTTATAATCAAACCCCCACATTTTTCAGGTCCTGGTCTGTATATCAGCTTCTCTACCTTAAAGCGGACCTTTACCCATATCTTTAAAATAACAACAAACACACCTTTAGAAATGTTTAGTAATGACAATCTACAAACAGATACTTCTAGATAATTGCTGGCTTTGTATTATTTGCATACCTTATTTCTCTTTTTTTTCCCCAGTCTTCTGACAGTGGCCATGTTTACTAACGGCAGATTACTAGCTCTCCTTTTCCTTCCTGGATTTCTGGCATGTGACTAGACATGTGACTAGGACATGTGACCATGCACATCATCTCAGGGGAGGAAAATGCCTTTTCTTGAGATCTCATGAGATTACAGATGAGACTTCCCAACAATGCTCGGCTGATGACAAGGCAATTCCAGTGTGCATTGCTTTGACAAACTGGTCATTTTGCCCTTTCAAAGCAGGAAGTGAATGCTCTGCAAGTCTAAGTATTTCAGAATCACAGCATTTTACATCTGACATGTCTATGTTATTAATACTCATCATACATAAAGGGATGCATTGGTAGAATTTGATTTTTGAGTGTAAAGGTCCGCTTTAACAAATCTAATGATCTTAACAGCATGTCATTTAAAAAAAAAACACTGCTTTTCTCTTCGCCTAGACTTCCGAAAATATTCACCTAAGATGGTACTCTTAATATAATAAGAGCCACAGTTATTAACAAATGAGCACAAGCCATGGCAAAGAAACTGCGCTCAGGGATTCTGTCCAGCAGCAAAGTTATTTTCTTTCAGTGACACTTACTGCTTAACAGCTTGTTTCGATGGGCATTCATTTATGAAATATGCTTCTTCATTTCTGGCTGCTGCACACTGTCACATTGCACTGTTATCATGACCCTCCCATTTGTTCCATGAACTCTTCTAATCCCTGCTTAACAGTTAGCAGATCCTACTGAGCATGTAGTAGCTAAACACACAAAGTATGTGCCAAGTACTCTCGGGAAACAGCTGACTGTGTAGCAGCATGGAAGATAATAAAATACATAGGATGGTGGAGTCACGCTCAATGAATTAACATATAACAGTTGTGGAGCAAATGGAAAATCCATGCCTAGTTAGGATGCTTATGTATGAATACCATAACACTACTGTATTAGCTAGTCATGAAACAGTGACCTTTTTGTAAAGAATACACCTAAACACACAGCTGAAATACATATGCTTTAACGGTTTTACCTCCCAATAGCTTTTCATTTTCAAGGCACTCCAACCACCCAGTACTGCCAGATCAGGGACCTTACCTTTCTTTATTAAAGTTAAGCAGTGCTAGGTCACCTCCCTGCCCCAAACCCCCATCCTGTTCCATGTATAATCGGGCTATGAAGAAGAAGCAGCAGCAGACTGACAAGGTCAATTTCTCTGCTTTCTACTCCTGAAAGCAGTGTGAGAACTGCTGTGCAGGGGAGTAAAGGAGGCTGATATCAGAAAAGATTCAGGCATTTTATAATAGTCCTATGTAAAATAAATGTCAAGGGTTTTAGTAAATACATGATTGCAATGAATGGTGTTTTTTATCTGCTGACAGCCAAGCAGAATTATCCGACAAATGACCGCATCAGTGTGCTGCTGTTCCTTTATTACATTAAATTACAACTAAAGCCCAAACCTTTATTTACAGGGTTATTCACAAAAGGGTGAAGAGTTTGGAGAAGTCAGGAGAAGTGAACAATCTAGGCCAAAATAGCTGATTTGGAAACATTCTTCAAATCAGCTCACTTTCCAATTCAGCTATGTTGTCCTAGATTGTTCACTTCTCCTGCCTTCTCCAAACTCTTCACCCCTAAGTGAATAACCCTGTTAGCTTTGGATAGAGTAAGGGACGGTTATAAGCAAAGTCAGCTTTTTTTGCTATTTGTGTTCTTCAGGGGAGATTTCCCTTCGCTTCCTGTCTGACAGCCATAACAGAAAGTGAAAGAAAAAACCCTCCAAAAAGAGGGAACTCCCTGGTGGTCAGCAGAGTCACCAGAACTAGTGTCCCCATTGGAAGATTTCCCATGAATTCCTGTTTTGACGACAACCCAAAATATAGTATTTTCTTTCACGTCACAAAAAGACAGAAAAAAAATCTGACAAGTGTTTTTATCACTCTCCACTCTATCCAAAACGTAAAAAAAAGTTTTGCCTTCAGTTGCACTTTAATTGTCTAATCCATAGACTGGGGCGTGCTTTGACCTGTGTTCCTGACCAAGCATTGCTCCTGCTGCAGTGTAGGTTAATGATATGGTTCTGCTGCCTAGAGAGCACATAACCTTATACAGAGGGATATGAACATTTGTTTGTTTTGAAACATACAAAATAGATCATTATGCTATCTGACTTGTAAATTCTTTACAAACCCCCCTTTATAGGATATAATGCAAGATCCCATAAATAACTATTTTGCTGCATTTTACATCTTTCTTTGACGTCAGAGAAAAAAAATTCTCACCACTTACAGGACAACTGAACACTCTTGTGTCATTAGTCCTGGTGAAATCTGAATATGTACTACTAAAGATGAGCCTGGGGTTGCTGTGAACCCAGTTTGCCCAAGCCCGGTCAAAACTATGATCGCTGCAATTCTCTCCCCTCCTTCTCCCTCCCTATTGTGACCCTACTGTCCCCCCCCTCCCCCTTTCTCTTAACTCATCTCATTGTATTAATGTTAAGCGACACTTTCGGCCCCGGAACATGGGGAGTGTTGCCCATGGTCCTCTGGTCGACATTGGAATAACACCTCCTCGAGATAGCTTATCCTCATAAGATTCCTAGACCTCTTGACATCCCTGCGAGGAAGAGCTCCATGTGTTGAGCGGCAGGCTCTACATGCAACAACCTGACTCTACTCCTCGGCTGTACATCAACTGTGATCATTTGATATGTACTAATGCTATCTCTGTAACGCTATGTAAAACCAATAAAATACTTTGGAATTTAGAACTATGACTGCTACTCCCCTTCCCTACAAAATCAGTGGCAGCAGTTGCCACAGGGGCATTCCTCATCCCTTTGTGATGTGTAGCTGCGGGGCAGGAAATTCACCTCTCTGCCACTGATTAGAATGGGTGGAGGGGACGGCAGTCACAGTTTTGAGCGGGTTAGGGAGAACTCATTTGAACTGGGTTTACACAAGTCCATCCTCATCACTAGATACTACTGAGAGGGCAGGTGAGACAGAAATGATTTTCGGCTGCATAAAGAAAGATGCTTACCGGGTCGGTGTCTTATAGCGGAGGATGTCCCATAATACTGACTGAGACTGTAATCACTTTATGACCTCATCACATCACACCGCACTGAAAATCGCATAGAAAATGTTTGTGCGCTTACCTACGTTGGCATAGATTTTGCAATGTGTTGCATTTTTGTATGGGTTGCAATGCATTTTCTACATGTTTTTAATCTTTTTATTCACTTAAATACCTTTAAATGAGTTGCTTTCACATGTGTTGCATTCATAAGCATTCATGTGTGTTGCGTAAAAATGCAGCCTGCTCTTATTTTTTCAAATATACATCAACGCAACGCAATGGTGTGAACTACACTCATTACAAATCATTAATTTTTATTGTCTACGCACTTATGAATGCATCCAGCAAGTGAAGCAAATAGCAACCACACAAATCAATGTATGCCTAGCTTTTAAAGTAAGGTGCACATGGAAGGGCTTTACATATTGCACCTTACATTAAACGTTAGTTATAAATTGATGCCATTTGCTTCACTTGTTGAATTTGGTGTGCGGACACACTGGGTGCTTCAGCTGCCATTGTGATGTGTGGGGTTTCTGGTATGTCCCTGTCCCAGCATTCAATTTATCCATTCCTATGTATGCTCCAAAATGGAGGCTCTCATGGATTAGAGTTAGGGCCACACTACACAGAGGAGCCTTGATGAGGCAGTGTGTGTTCCACATATTTTGAAAAAGTTGTGCAACTAAAACCTCTGTTTTTAATGCTAATAGTAAGACAGTGTAAATTGTATTGTTGCAGGCTAGCTGGTAGGTCTGGTGGGATTTTTTTCTGTGTGTGTTTGTACTATGCATGCATCCAAAAGCATCTGGTGTAAACGGGTTCTTAAATAGAATATGAAGAGTGTCCCTATAACACTGCAACAGGTCTGTCTAAACTGAACTACTGTTAATTATTAAACAGCACACAATATTATATGCCATATGGTTATATCAAGGGAAAATGAATACACTGCTGAGCAGGATTAAAAATGCAGAAATTAATTAATAAAATACTTAATTAGCCCCTGAAAATCTGTGTGTCCTCTAGCTCTCATTGTCCAGGCCTTTTGTAATTGTGTTTGCAGCCAACAGCAGCTACTCATAAGTGTATGAGAAAGAAGCTGACAGAATGGGCAGCCCAATATAGTGAAGCCGACTCATAGGAAAAGAGGAATAAGAGGAAATTCTTGCCAAGCTATGTGAATGTAACCTACTGTAGGCAGGCAGTTCATTCCTACATGCACATTCCACTCTATTCCAGATATTATTGCAGTTCATTTTTGTATACTTAAAGCTTTTATATTGTTTTGGACAGAAACCCGTGTCCTAGCCACAACAGGAAGAAAGGAAATCCCTCTAAAGAAAGGAAAATCCAAGGTCGTCAGGACGGTCCGCAGATCTAGTGTCCCCTTTGGAAGATTTCCTATCTATTCCAGTTTTGATGACCATCCACAATTTGAGATTTTCTTTCACTTTCATTGATAACAGTCACCAGGACAATCGGGGACGCAGACAGCAAGAAAAACCTGACATGGGTTTTTTATCCCTCTCCACTTTATCCAAAACTACAAAAAAAACTGACTTCAGTTGCACTTTAACAGAGGTTCTATTCTTTCCACATTTAAAATAAAACAAATTATTTCTTAACTGACACTAAATTTGGCTTACCTTGGAACTCTGTTCTGGCTGATTGCCAGAGATCTCCAGCTCGTCCAGTATCTGTGTTTCCTTGCAATCTACATTCCATGATGCTAAAAGTCTGATCGATTGTCTTTCTTGCCTCTGCAATAAGGGTACAATGAAATGTTCAGCAGGATCTAGAATTTTAAACTACTCATTAGCAGAATATGGTACCTACCTGGTCAGCTTCCAACATGACATTCCTTGCTGGAGATATTTGCTGTGTAGGTTGCTGTCAATTTTCCAACCTAGCAGTTACCAGCTTAAAGTGATGTTCCAAGCAGCAGGGGATCTGTGAACTTTTCTGACATTCTTCTCCTCTTCTTATAGTTTTATGCTCCATTTGGTTACCCATTTAAGGCAAGCAGATGTATATAGATAGGTGTCCATTTACATCCTTTTGCATCTGATCCGTCATGTTTACATCATTATAAAACAGAAAAGGACGCAAACCTTATGCTATTTTTAGACATACCTAGACATACTCAGAGGTAATCAGATGTAAATGGAGGCACGGCCGTAGACTAACATTGAGCTTCCAATCAGATCCACCTGAAAAACTGACAGGCAGATCTGATTGGAACACCTACATGCACAAATCAGCCCCATCAGTCACTATACAGCAGCTCAGCTAAAGTAAGTAGAAATTAATTAAATGTAATTTTGTGATATTTCAATAATGTTTTTAAAAAAAAGACAAAAGCCTTGTGCCTGTACTGTACTCAAAGTCCACTGCCTGTACACAAAGAACACCAGTCTGTACGCTAATATGGCTCATTTTTGCACAGGCCCGATGTGAATAAGCCCAAATCCTTACATTACCAACCCCCTCCTGAGGTTTTATATTCCTCTAGCCATATTCATACCAGTTCCAGACTATGTGGCCCACATAGAACTGCACAGCCACTGCTGGAAACTCTGCTAGCCGATCCTGAAGTGGAGGGAGAGGAGTGTCATTTAAAAGATAATTGTACAAAAGTACAGTTATCCTTTGAGTGTACATGTGTAGGGAGTTTGCATTCGTTTAATAGTTAATTAAATTGCTGCTTTAATGTTTGAGGGCAAAAGATATTGCCATATGAAATATTCCAAATGACTGTTTCTGAAGGCAAAGTTTACTTTACCAAAATGTCATCACTAGACCTAAAAGAGAATGCATTGACATCTATATGGAAATAGAAAATAGTTGTAATTGTTTTTACATAGTGAGCAGATCTAAACAGTTCTGCACCAGAAAACCATGACATGGACAGTGAAATTTAAAGGAGAACTAGGAGGTAATTTCCACTCGTCCTCATAGATAGAGCTGACCTGTGACAAAGAAGCTGTCACAGGTCGGCTCTATCGATCGGGAAGTGAGCAGAAACATGCAGCTCATCCGCTCACTTCCCGATCGTCTCCCTGCAGTGAGCTGTGAATGTTAGTCACCACTCCCCGCAGGGATTCCCCCCTCCCCTCTCCGATTCTCCAGCGCTGACTGGAGGAATGGAAAGGGGAAGGGGCGGGCACTGCCGACTCAGCCTCTAGATAGGCAGAGCCCGCTGTTACTCACGCAGCTTGGTGGATCTCCACAGTATTGTCAGGATCCGTCCCTGCTGCGGAACTCTCAGTATATCGTGGGTAATAGCACGCGATATACTGAGTTTTGGGTCACGGGAGGAGGTTAGTATAAGTCCTCCCATGACCCTAAAGAGAACTATGGGGAAAAACATGGGTGGGCATGCAGAGTCCTTCCCACAGCTCCACTCTTTGCACAAGTTATGTGCATTACAGTGGTGATGGATTTATATCCTCTGTGGCTTGTGAGGAATATATTTAGATGAAAGGTTTTGTTCCCTGAGGTTAGCTTTATTCCCCAATGGCTTACCTGCAAGGGGATGGAGAATAATCTACAAAAATGTATTTGCAATACAATTCTAACTCTAATAACCATTAAGAGTCTGTTAATTCCTTTCTATCTTCAATCTGAATGAGAAAGTCCCTGCTTTGAGAGCCATCGGTCAACACTTTGTACAATTGGTGGAACTTCGTCCAGGCTTTTCACTGACACCACAGATTCTCACTGATAATTGGGAACCTATAAAAGGGCTTCCAGATCATTTGTCATAGATGGCATGCAGGCTGGAGGCTTCTCTAACAAAATAAACCTTTAGGCCTGGTTCACACCCGGGCATTTGTAGCGCGTTTCAACGCTCTGCAAAACGCTCAAACACCGAAATCCCATCATTTCCTATGGGTATGGTTCACACCTGGGCGTACTACAGGCCGTATGAACGCGCTACAAAACGCCCTACGCCCAAAGAAGTGCATGAGCTTCTTTGGGGCGTTTTTGTCGCGCGTTTCAATTGGGATACAGCCAAGTAGCCCTCGGAAACGCGCATATTCGATCGAATCGCGGTAAAAACGCGCGACAAACGCGCATATTCGATACGCCTAGGTGAGAACTCAGCTTAGGCTGCAGATGACCATTGTCACATTTAAGCTGCAGAAACAGTTACATATTTAGGTACTATTTGAATACAAACTCAATGCCAAAAAAGTTGGGACGATGTGTAAAATCTATATAAAAAAACAGAATGCAATTATTTGCAAATCTCATAAACTCATATTTTATTCAAATAGAAAGTGTATGAAATCAAGTTTAAACTGAGAAAATTTATCATTTTAAGAAAAAAAAAATCTTAAAGGAGAACTATGGGGTCAGTGCTTTTCCCCATAGTTCTCCTTAGGGTAACGGGAGGACGCTAGTTTGTGTCCTCCCGTTACCCTAAGGAGAACTATGGGGAAAAGCACTGACCCCATAGTTCTCCTTTAAACTTGATGGCAGCAACAAATCTCAAAAAAGTTGGGACGATGTGTAAAATCTATATAAAAAAACAGAATGCAATTATTTGCAAATCTCATAAACTCATATTTTATTCAAATAGAAAGTGTATGAAATCAAGTTTAAACTGAGAAAATTTATCATTTTAAGAAAAAAAAAATCTTAAAGGAGAACTATGAGATGAGTGATTTCCACTCACCTCATAGTTCTAGCCGACCTGTGACAATGAGACTGTCACAGGTCGGCTAGAACTATGAGGTGAGTGGAAATCACTCATCTCATAGTTCTCCTTTAAACTTGATGGCAGCAACAAATCTCAAAAAAGTTGGGACAGGGCCATGTTCACCACGGTGTAGCATCACCTCTTTCTTTTAACAACACTCTGTAAATGTCTGGGAGCTGGAGTTTTGGGAGAGGAATGTTGTCCCATTCTTGCCTGATATAGGATTTTAGCTGCGCAACAGTCCTGGGTCTTATTTGTCATATTTTTTGTTTCAAGATGTGCCAAATATTTTCAATTAGTGAAAGATCTGGACTGCAGGCAGGCCAGATAACCCCTTAAGGACCCTTTTGCTGCCACGGCCTTTTTTTTTTTCGTTTTTTGCGCACGTTATAGTCCACATTTTAGGCCTGTAACTTCAAAACCCCAAGCATTATATATTTTCTGAAAGCCAAGACCCTGTAGAATAAAATGGTGGCAGTTCTTGGAGCACTCCTTAACAAAGTCCAGTGTCCTTAAGAAACATTACAAGTTGGCCCTTCTTCTTCCTCACAGTGGGGATTGGGTACGGCCTTGAAAGCTTAGCTGAAGATCTGCAATTTAAAGAACTGCAAAATGGCCCCCTCTGGCTCTGCAGCAACAGAAAAAGCTTGCTGGAAAAAGAACTTTGATAAAAAGCTGAAAAAGTAAGAAAGAGTTTTCCTTTTTAGGAAAATAACTTCATAATCTCACCACAGTTTCTGTCTCCCACACCCAGCTACATCGAAATACTGTAATATTCAGTTTCAAGAGAAACTCACATCTCTAACCAAATTGTCTATAACATAAATGCTTACCCCGTTTTCCTGATGTACCACATGTGCATGACTGACATATCTCTATGTAACCTGCAAATTTCAGACTGATTTTGCTTTTCAGATCATATGGAATGAAACATGAGCCTATGACACCAGATCTTTACCAAATACTAGCTGACTGAAAGCTCAGAATATCCAGAAACCCTATGCAATTGTTTACAATTGTTTACATATGGAATTGGGAGTTTTTAATCCATTCTTTTCAATATCCTCTTTATGACTTTGTTGCTGAACATCAATTTTACCAGAGCTATTAAACTACATTTTGTACAGTTAATTAAAACCCAAATACAACATAAATGTTATTAGATTATTGATTTAGAATTATATTCATTATATTCACAAGTATTATGTCAAACAGTCAGATCTGCCTGTTTTCCACATTCCAGGAGTACCGTAATCATCTCAAAAACTAACTTGAAAACAGCAGAAGTTGCTGCTCAATAATTTGCATCCATTTAATTCAGTAATCATTCAAGTCTATCTATTTACTTGTTCTGCAAATCAAACAATCTTTTTTTAACATGCACTTAAAATTAATGCTAAATTGTGGTTCACAGACTTGTAAGTATGGGTCGGTGCATTGAAAATCTTTCTAGCCTAATTGCAAAAGCCATCATGACCTTTAATATTGATGTGTTTGCAACAAAGATGAACCAAACTAAAGGTAAGACAAGAATGAAAATAAAATACATACATAAAATACAACTTTGACACCATTGGGCTCGAAAAAGTCTTCCTCCTGAGTCATAAAGAGAAGACACATGCTGTAATGCAGCCATGTTACCAAGTGACATCATGTAAATGAGTTAACCTTCATGGCATGATTATAATGCAGGGAAGCAAGGGGTATGCTATACTGTCAAATAAACAGCTCTTAGTTTCTTTATGCAATGGCAATGCATTAAAGAAGCATATGCAGCCACTGTAAAACAATGAGATTATTAATGAGGGCTCCTGTTGTACATATTCATATCACAGAATGCATAACAACTCTAGCCATCATGAAAAAAGTGTGCCTTTGCACAAAAAAGGTTGAAAAACACTGATCTAATCTATCCATTAGGTGTTTGCTCAAGATGACCTTTTATTTTCTCCTTCTGTTCATGTCACCTCTGTGTACCATACATACATCTACACATTCAAACGTGGATGCTCAATGTCTCCAAGATCACAGTGTGAAGAATACTGACATGAAAAATAGTAATGACGATAAAATGTGATTATTGCATAAACTCCTTAGAACAGTAGTTAGTGTTTTAAAGCAGACCTAGAAAATCTAAACTATAGCTCCACTGCTCCCTGGCTCATGAGGAATACATCACTTTTGTATATAACATGCATATTTATGGTTCAGAGCATGCTGTGCAAACAATTTTGCACAGAAATCTCGTATTTATATACATTCATGATTTGAACAACCCTCTGCCCTCCTGCTCATGGCCACTGCCTGAAAGTTAAAATAATCCCAACATTTTATTTCAGTTCTGCATAGAGTGAAAAAGGGTTAGTAACTGGTAACCATACAGGAAATAAGGGAAATCTCCACAACAGGATATGGAAATAAAAAAACAGACATAGGTTATAACCCCTCCCCAGCCCATCAAAAATCTTTTGATGTGTATGTTAGCTCCAGCATTAGCTGCATATCAATACTCGGGATTGACTTCCTGATGACAACAGTTGATTTGTGTAGTGTATTTTGACACAGTCACTTGTAGTCTACACCGGGAGCTTATGTGGCAAGGTGACAATGAAGGAACACAACTGGAGACAGTTCTCAATCCATAACAGGAAGTGCCTGAACAAGGACCTTTGCGGTAAGATTACCTGGTATTCTTTTAATGAAAGCTGCTAGATTTCAAAAAAGTGAAACATTTTACATTTTCATTTTTAAATGAAGTTAAAGCTGATAAGAAATATAGTGGTTGGGATTATATCTACTTTAAAAATTACCTGACTTAAAGACAGATACATATTTCAAGGCCTCTATTTGGGATGGACAGGAAGATAGGAGGGATGTAGTTATATTTTTGTCTACTTTATTAGTAAGTATATTCTGAAAAAATTGCTTGGTATTAGAGTGAAATTATTAAATAGCCCTGCTTATAGATGATTAATTCTATTTTAGGAGACCAATTACCTTGTCAAATCTACAACCTTTTTTATAGCTCATGCAACTGCAATGTGATATACAAAGAAGCTGTGTATCAAGTAATAAGAGTCTACAAATGGAATAAATGTCTAGACAAAATGACTCCAAAACTATGCAAGGGAATGCCACAGGACCAAAGCTTTCGGTACATCAAGATATTGCAAAGTCCTCCTTCATTATGGGTAAACGTGACCATGAAAAGCTGAAACTGTTGGCAACAAATGATCAAACCCTGGAGCAAGCTTCTTTCCTAGCAAAGATAAGCATCTTGTATTTCAGGGGTCCCTAAATGGCAGACTATGATCTGGACACAGACAGAGTTGCAGTTCAGTCCGGACCACGAACGCCGACCTGCACTGGGCTATGGCTGGCTGGCAGTGGATAAACCGGCCTCCGAGGCTGGAGCATCCCAGCAGAGGCCCCCTCTCAGCTGCAGTCATTGGTTGCTAGGACCACTGGTGGCCTAACAACCAATTACATCAGTGCGAGCTTGTCAACTACAAGAGATCTGGCCAGCTGTACAGCTACCCAGATCACTTGTACTAGCCTGTAATCGTACCGCCACCCCCTCCCCATCATGGTTTTCAGGGTCCCCTGGTCCTCTGAGGACCAAGGCAAAGGGTGTCAGGATGGAGAGTGGGAGCAGACCAAGGAATGTCAATTCCCCAATCTGCGCTGTGCTGAATAACGCAGGGAGCACTGTGCTTTCAGCGCTTTCTGCTTCACAGCTGTCAGAAGCCGGCTGAAGTGCCAGGGAAACAGACAATGAAGTACAATCCTGTGCTTGATCGTCTGTATTGGAGAGCAGGGGAGCCATAAAGAGAACCTGTCACCTCCAAATGCTGTCACATAGGGGCATGTTAGACCCTTTGTAATAGCAAAAGTTAAGAGAAAAAATCATCGTAAAAAGTGATATGAGTAAAAACTAATCAAATTAATTTTAAAAAATGTAAAAATTAAAAAAAGTAATTAAAAAAAAGGGGATAAAAAAATAAATTAAAAGAAAAAAGTACACTCTAACTGTAATTGTTAGCTAAAAAGCTGTATGCTTTATGTCCTTTTAAAAATGTGGCCTACTCCAAGTGCTTACATTCTATCTATGGAGTCTGTACAATATTTCTGGCTGTCACCTCTGAAATAATGCACTCTAAGGCCTGGTTCACACCTGAACGTTTTGTAGCGCGTTCAACGCTCGACGAACGCTCTACAAAACGCTCAAACATCTAAATCCCATTGTATTCAATGGGTCTGGTTCACACCTTGCCGTATTTCCGCCCGTCCGAACGCGATACAAAACGGCCTACGCCCAAAGAAGTACATGTACTTCTTTGGGACGTTTTGGTCTCGCGTTTCCATTGGGATACAGCCAAGTAGCGAATCGCGGTAAAAACGCGCGACAAACGCGCATATTCAATACGCCTAGGTGTGAACCCAGCCTAATATTTATTTTGCTATTAAAAAAAACTGACTGCCTCATCTCTCTGCCATTGTTTGGCAATTGGTACAAAGTTGAGGGCTTTATTTTTTTGGGAAAAGTAAACTTTTCTATAGTTTAGGGGTCTGTTGTGGCTACTACTCTCACTACTTAATTCTGGCTCACTATTCCAGTATAAAAAATCAAGTATCATATCCAAAATTTTAAAAATGATTAAAATTGAGGTGCTGCTGTTGTATTTAAGCTAAGCAATAATGTAACAGTCAAATAAATGATATGTGTAAATATGTGATAGCAGAATACTGTGTTGCTGATACTGTACTGTAACACTGCTCACAGTTTAAAGGAGATGAGGTGAGTGCTTTTTACTCACCTCATAGTTCTAGCCGACCTGTGACAATGAGACTGTCACAGGTCGGCTCAGTAGATCGGGAAGTGAGCGAACACATACCAGCGTTCGCTCACCTCTCGATCCTGTCACGGCTCTCTGCCGTGACAGGGGAGGGGCTGGATTCCCCCCGCTCCGATCCGCCAACGCTGACTGGCGGATTGGACGGGGGAGGGGGCAGGTACAGCTGGATCTGCCTCTAGATAGGCAGAGCCAGCTGTCACTCACGCAGCTGGGCGGATCTCGACATCAATGTCGGGATCCACTCCGGCTGCGGCGTCTCAGTATACTGTGAGCTGTATTTGAGAATTTGAGAACCCCCCCCCATATTTATGTGTCCCTATTCAGACAGCATACCCAAAAATAAATGTTTAAAAATATTTCTTACCTTTTTAGTTGTTTCTCTGGTGCAGCATAGGACTCTATAGGCAGCTTCTATTGCTTTGACAATATGGCAATGTAGAGATAAGGGACAGACTGAGAGGCAGTGCATTAGCATACAATGTAACCCTTTGTTAGGACAGACCGTCCTGTATATCTAGTTAACAATAATAAAGAAATATGCCTGCACAGTACAGACAGGGTTAACTATGGAAAACACAACAGCCTTGCCCCCTCATAAACACTGCATAGCAAGCAAGAACTAAGTAGCATTTTTTAGTTCTGGAGTGAGAAATTATAAAGATAAGCAGCAAATTTTAGAAATGTTTTTAAAGATTTGCTGTGTACTGTAAGCCCTCATTCACATGACTAACAGCCGGCCCGTACAGATCCGTGCTGCGTGCACGGCCGCATCGGACTACTCCCGGGAAGGACAGGTGCTTCGTGTGATTATACGCAGCAGCCTGTTCTCTATGGGAGTATGCGGCCGCACGCTCACCCGAACTGAACGCCCGTGTGGGTGCAGGTGTCCGTACTCGTACGCTGACAGGAGGATTCCTGTATGCTTCCGAGCAGGGACACCTGCACCAACACGGGCGTGCAGTTCGGGTGAGCATACAGCGGCGTAGGGCCACGTACTCCCATAGAGAAGAACTTGTCCTTCCCGAGAGCGGCCCGATATGGCCGTGGAAGCCGCATGGATCTGTACAGGCCGGCTGTTAGTAGTGTGAATGAGGCCTTAATGGGAACATGTAACAAAGAGAAAGTTGGTGTTATCCCAATGTGGCTGCAAAATAGGAAATATACTTTACATGGATCTTTTGCTGGAGAAAAGCCTGTATACCATTATTAACATGTCACTAAGGAAGGATAAAAATTATACTTTTAGTCCTCCATCAAATTATGTGCTGCCCTCACTCACCATGCATTCACGTTGAATGAATAACTTCACAACGCAAAACATTGCAGTATGCATTGCAATAATAGAAAGTAAAACATGTCTTATTGTATTGCTCATTACTGTAATGCACCAATCTGGAAAGGCCCACAGTGAATATTTGCTGATAAATGTGCACTTTTCAGGAATGCGGTTTGATTACAGACCAACTTGAGAACAACGCTGGCATTCCTGCAAACCACTAAAAGCAATGAAAACTGTGGTGTTTGACAGACCAGCTGGTCTCTTAAGGTTTCTAAAATGAGCTTGTAATGGAGGATTAGGCTGTTTTAGAGAATAAGAAAATACTCTCGGAAAGCTAACCAATATCTATTTAGCATTGATCAGGCATCAAACTGTCAGGATGATAGATGTACTCATTTGATGACCGCATATGCCAGTGAATGCATCTTGCTTTTTTATTTCCATTGTAATGGCAGATTACCAAATTTTTCATAACAGGTACACTTTGTATGCTGACTTGTAAAGAACACAGGATTTAATTCACAGCATTGCTGTCACAACTGTTAATGAGTACAGCAGGTTTTTAGTTTCAGAAGGCAAAGTTACATTTGTAAGCCAAATTATAGAAGGTATTGTCTACCAAAGCTGAACTAAAATTGCTAGCAGGTATGTATTTGTGATATAAGAGACTCTGTTGTAGAAGAGACTCTACAGACCAAGAAGTAGATAGGGCATCGCATTGCTGGAGAACAACACTTTTCAATGTAAGTAAGTCATGTGCAAATATGCTGTGCATACCTGCACTTTATGGCAAGATCTCCAGTGAGGCCACAAAAGTTTAGTTCCACTTTAACATCATGAAGCCTTCTTAAAAAGAACTAGTAGACAAGTTGATAGACAAGGTTTTTAGAAATAATTGTATAGAGTGTAGTTCTAGCTGGGAACCTAAGAACAATGTATTATACTTTCTTTTTCTTATTATACCTTTTTGCTGTTGCCTGGCAGCTAGTCTCTCGCAATCATTCTAAATGACAGGTGGGCATGCCGAATGGTTATAGCTGACAGGGAATCTCTGTATTACAATTAAATTGCAGACTGGTTGAGTACATAAACTGGGCAGCACCAAGTCCGACAGGCCAGCCAGTGTACCCACATGTAATTTAGGATAATTACAAGAGACTAGATGCTACTATCAACTTAGATCTCACACTGTCATGCATGGGGCAGACAAAGAACAGGATATCTGGGGTGTTACTATTTTTCCTTTGAAAAGCAGCAAAAGTTGCAGAGGCCTTAAAGTGACGTTAAAATCAAAATATTTCAAAGGCTGATTCAATCATTTACAATGGATGCTGCTCCTTGATATTTAAGTTTCCTGCAGCATCAACTGGTACTATGGGTGTTATTTAAAATTTCATTTAGTAATTTAAGTTAGTGTTTTTTATTATATTCGTAATTCAGATGGGGGAGGTGAGAAGTAAAAACAAGAGATGTGTGTTACCAGACATTCAGTTTTAAAGTGTATATCTGGGCAATTCATGCACATTTCCCCATATTTTATTCCTTTAAAAAAGCTGCAAGTACAGAAAAATACCTGTTGATCCTGCCAGAAATTCAGTGAGCTTCTCGCTTTCTGTTATGTGCTTATAACATATTGGGGGTGATTTACTAACCTAAACACACGCACGCACCAGGTGCGTGTGATTTTTACACAGCAAAACGTATTTATCAACCAAAAAGTCTCTAAAAGCATATTTCCACTAATGCCATATATGGAAAAATCATGCACATGATGCATATATAATGCTGCTTCACAGTTTAGACAAAAATGGTTAGCTCATGCATTTACATTCCTGCATTCATCAACGCAAACAACACAACATAGAGCTAATTTACACAACATCACCTTGCAATTCATGCTTGGCTTTGCACAACACACCTGCTGGGTGTGTACACACTACACAGGTGTCTAGATTCCACCAATAGATCATGGTGGGAGGGAACACACTACAGAGGTGTATACTTGTTCGTGGCGTGTTTATAAGGTTAGTAAATCAACCCCATTGTCTCTACTGCCCTGAAATTATAAACCCTGTCTGTGTTCTCCTCTGCTGGACTACAGAAATCCATCCATCTTCACCCCTTTTAATTCTAAATCTAGATGCATGAATTGATTTATTTCCCAGCAAAACAATGCTGCTGCCTTGACTCCCTATGGTATGCCCACACAGCCTATGTAGACAAAGGGCTCTTGGGAGATGTAGCTCTGGAGGAGTATCTGAGTTAGCCTGTGGAGATAGCAGAGTTGTAGATGAGGTCCAGCAGGTCCAACCCACAACAGGCTGCCTGTAAAAAATTACAGCAACTCTGTACAATTAGAGAGAGCAGCAGCGACTAGATTATTACAGGAAACTCCTGCACAGAAAGAGTAAAGTGAAGAAGTTTTTTTCATGCTGGATTACCATGCAGATCTAGATAAAATGCACAAATGACACCAAGATTCAAGTAAAACAATACATAGGTTTCGTATAGGACTGCAACAACTAATCGACATAATCGATTATTGAAAAAGTTGTCAACTTTTTTTAATCGATTAATCGGCTTCTGGTTAGTTGGCCCTGTTCACGGCTCCACACACGCTGCGTGCCGCACCTCCTCCACCCGCTCGCCGCTGCCAGACCCGCCCGCATCTACGCTCCACACGCCGCACCTTCTCCCCGCCTCACCCTAACCACCCTCCCACACCCACGATCGGCAACAGGGACACTGGGAGAAGAAGTAAGGAGGAGCAAGTGTGTGGGGGGGGATGACAATCGCCGATAGACAGGTCTGATCTCAGAAGTAAGTTGCTGGAAGACTGCTCGGGTAAGCCTCCACTTTCCCACACATGGTGCTCTATAATGTATTGCTGTATATTATACAGCACAATGTACCATCAGCTATAGAGGACTACAAATTCCAGCAATACATTATACACTGTATGTATAATGTATTGCTGGGATTTGTTGTATTCCTATATAGCTGGTGGTATTCTGCATTGCGCTGTATAGATGACTACAAATCCCAGCAATAATACATTATACAGCGCAATGCAGAATACCACCAGCTATAGAGGAATACAACAAATCCCAGCAATAATACATTATACAGTGGTGCAATGCCGAATACCACTAGCTATAGAGGACTACAAATGCAGGCACTCTGTGCTGATACACAGGACCATCTGTGCAGCTCTTATCTATCCTATACCATTCCTTGGTTATTTATAAGCTTGTTGTGCTCTACTTTTGCGAGTATTATTTTTACTTTTGCCATCTTCCATTAAAAACTATCTACACTAGGGTAGGCGCCCCTTGTTTTTGTTTCCTTCTCAGATATCACAGTTTCCCTGGCTAAAGTGGGGCAGCGACCTATAGCACTCCTGCATGTTAACCCTTTAGTGGAGTGGTCCTTTTGGCGCTTTCTTTTGTTCTTCACCCAGCAATAGTACATTATACAGCGCAATGCAGAATACCACCAACTATAATGTACTATTGCTGGGGTTTGTTTTATTCCTCTATAGCTGGTGGTATTCTGTATTGTGCTGTATAATGTACTATTGCTGGGACTTGTAGTCCTCTATGGCTGGCGGTATTCTGTATTGTGCTGTATAATGTACTATTGCTGGGTTTTGTGGTCCTCTATAGCTGGTGCCATTCTGCATTCATTGCTATATAATTTTACACTTTTCATTTAATTTCACTATATTGCACACCACCCTTTTTTTTTCTTATTTACTTCCACCGCTCCAAGCTTGCTCCTGTGATGGACTACAAACTCAATACAAACTAGTAGTCTCATCACTGGAGCCATTTTTTAACATTTTAATATTATTATTTATCCGATTAACCGATTAATCGAACTCAATAATCGGCTAACTAATCGATTTTGAAAATAATCATTAGCTGCAGCTCTAGTTTTGTATTAATGAGATATTTGTTTACTCCTTAAACAGTATCAGTTACGTTTGGGTTTATGCAGATTATTACATCTTTAATTATCATAATCTTTCAGGATTACTTAAATTCATATTTCCCCTATTACTTTAAAGGATATTTAAACCCCCTGGGGTTTTTGCATATATCTACTGCAAGCAAGCAAGCCGTAGATATATGCAAAAACAATTTTTTTTTAAAAGTTACGAAAAAGGCTTAAACTTACCTGTGTCTCCGCCGCACGCTCCTGTTCGAAGATCCGAAAATCTCGGGCGGCCGCAAAGGATTATGGGGCGGGTGCATGCGCAGTACAGGTCTTCAGCCAGGAGGCGAGGAGAGACACAAGGTAAGTCTATGGGGGCAGAGTGCACCCACACAGACACAGGAAGTGCCGGGAAGAGAGAGGAGTCAGCGCTGGATCGGAGACCGGCACCGGCGCTGGAGGGACCCCTGAAAACTACTGGAAAGAAGATGATCGGATCAAGAGGCATCATAAGGGAAGTCCTTACACCAGCATTGGGTGGGTATCCTTTAATGTCACTTTAAGCGGTGTTTCAGAGAGTCAGAAGTCACCTGAGGACTGATAGTTACTACCTATTGACTTCTTGACCTTCCAAAGGCGCACTCAGAAAATGGGAGATAGTGTGCAAGGTCGGACAGCTGACACACCAGCATCTGTCAGACTTCATTTAACCCAATACCTCCCAAGTCCTGACTGGTTCCTTTTAGGCCTGGTTCACACCTGGGCGTTTTGTAGCGCGTTCGAACGCTCTGCAAAACGCTCAAACACCGAAATCCCTTAGTATAATCTGGGCGTATTACAGGCCGTATGAACGCGCTACAAAACGCCCTACGCCCAAAGAAGTACAGGAGCTTCTTTGGGGCGTTTTTGTCGCGCGTTTCCATTGGGATACAGCCAAGAAGCCCTCGGAAACGCGCGTTTGTCGCGCGTTTTTTTTTCTGCGAAACGCGCGACAAACGCACATATTCGATACGTCTAGGTGTGAACCCAGCCTTAAGATCAAGCATCACATTTAGGTTAAACAAATTTACATCAAGTAGAAATTCAAATAATTCCAATGAGCTTTAGCCCTTGTTCACACCTGAACGTTTTGTAGCGCGTTCTACGCTCGACGAACGCCCTACAAAACGCTCAAAAATATAAATCCCATCGTATTCAATGGTCTCGTTCCCACCTTGGCGTATTTCCGCACGTCCCTAACGCGCTACAAAACGGCAAAGGTACAGGTACTACTTTGGGCCGTTTTGTTGCGCGTTACCATTGGGATACAGGCAAGTAGCCTTCGGAAACGCGCGACGGTCGCGCAACTTTTTTACCGCGAATCGCTGTAATAAAACGCGTGACAGACGCGCATATGCAATACGCCTAGGTGTGAACGAGAGTACGAGACCTTAGAAGTAAAAGAATGAAAGCATGTATCACTTACTTTTTTGATGGTGGTGACCATGTTAGTGTCGAACAGACAATGTTTTTTCTTAACTATGCTGCCATCAACAAGTGAAGCTGTATCCAAATCTTGAGAAATGCTGATATCTGTGAAATGCTTATTCTGCCAAGTAATACGTGGAAGTTCCAACTGGGCGTTTTTGTCGCGCGTTTCCATTGGGATACAGCCAAGAAGCCCTCGGAAACGCGCGTTTGTCGCGCGTTTTTTTTTCTGCGAAACGCGCGACAAACGCACATATTCGATACGTCTAGGTGTGAACCCAGCCTTAAGATCAAGCATCACATTTAGGTTAAACAAATTTACATCAAGTAGAAATTCAAATAATTCCAATGAGCTTTAGCCCTTGTTCACACCTGAACGTTTTGTAGCGCGTTCTACGCTCGACGAACGCCCTACAAAACGCTCAAAAATATAAATCCCATTGTATTCAATGGTCTCGTTCCCACCTTGGCGTATTTCCGCACGTCCCTAACGCGCTACAAAACGGCAAAGGTACAGGTACTACTTTGGGCCGTTTTGTTGCGCGTTACCATTGGGATACAGGCAAGTAGCCTTCGGAAACGCGCGACGGTCGCGCAACTTTTTTACCGCGAATCGCTGTAATAAAACGCGTGACAGACGCGCATATGCAATACGCCTAGGTGTGAACGAGAGTACGAGACCTTAGAAGTAAAAGAATGAAAGCATGTATCACTTACTTTTTTGATGGTGGTGACCATGTTAGTGTCGAACAGACAATGTTTTTTCTTAACTATGCTGCCATCAACAAGTGAAGCTGTATCCAAATCTTGAGAAATGCTGATATCTGTGAAATGCTTATTCTGCCAAGTAATACGTGGAAGTTCCAACTCTGACACAAACTGTACGTCAGAGTCATCTGAAATGTCGACTGGAGATTCCAGCCTGAATTTGTCAAACAGTCCCAATGGACTGCTGCAGTCCCGCTCCTGTGGTAATTTAGGATAGTTTGCAGAATCCATATCCACACTGTAATTTTCTCTGAAATATAAACATGGATGATCATGTTTAAATATAGAACATTTATGGAAAAGTACTGCATATTAATCAAAACAATTTATGCATTTTTTTGCAAACAAATATAACATGTTCCTAACTGTGCATACCAATCAAGACCTCTTTTTCATTGAACATTACCCTTAAAGTGTATTTCCACTTTTGCAGTCAAAACTTAGAAAACCCCTTTAAATGTTTGTTATGTGTTCCCATTCACAGCATATCTAAAAAGAATTAAAAATAATATTTCTTATCTTTTAGCTGTGTTTGCAAGCTTATTCGCAGTTTTCAAGTGACAGGAAACTGTACCTGTCCCCATAAAAAGACTAAAGACAGGCTGAGCTCCCCCTCATTAACATAAAATGCTTCACACGGGAGGTCTGATCGGATGTTAGTTTTTCATGCGGACCCAATTGGATGCCCAATGCTAGTCTATGATCGGCCGGGTCTAAACAGATGGGTCTCCATTTACACCCGGTTACCCCTGGCTCCAGCCAGGTCCAGACAGACAAACGGAACAGTGTTCAATTTTGCTGCACCTGATCGTGCCAGATCAGAGGTAATCTGGTGTAAGAAAAGATGTCCTTGAGTTGGAAAAAGTCCAGCGGAGGGCAACCAAACTAATTAGGGGTATGGAGGACCAGAGCTACGAGACGAGGCTACTAAATTTAAACATGTTCACATTGGAGGTGAGGAGATTGAGGGGGGATATGATCTCCATGTACAAAATGTTCAATGGTGGCAGCAACATTAGCGATAAACTGTTTAAAATTAACTCCATTACAAAAACTAGAGGCCACCACCTAAAATTGGTGGAAAAAAAATTCCAGCACAAGGGGCGAAGGGGGTTCTTCACAGTAAGATCAGTTAGGGTCTGGAACTCACTGCCACAGACAGTGATTTCAGCAAAGAATGTGGAATTGTTCAAGAAACTTT
Source organism: Nanorana parkeri (assembly GCF_000935625.1). NCBI lineage: Eukaryota > Metazoa > Chordata > Amphibia > Anura > Dicroglossidae > Nanorana > Nanorana parkeri. The sequence goes on along the minus strand of NW_017308125.1, from coordinate 236,896 downwards.
TGGACGATTTCTTAAGGGACCGTAATATACAGGGGTACAGGTACTCCTAGAATGAGATCCTAATAGGTTGGACTTGATGGACTAATGTCTTTATTCAACCTCAAATACTATGTAACTATGTAACTATGTCCGTGTACATCCAATCCCCCATAGACCAGCATAGGGTCCGGCTGTTTTAGTTCTTTGTAGACAAAAACTGGACTGACACAGATGTGACAACCAAAAACATATTGTTACGATTAGAAGGGGATCTGTGCATGGATCCCCTCCTGAGCAGCCTATGTGAAAGGGGCCTAACTCTTTCATAGGGCAGACAGTGTTCAAACCTAGTCTCATAATGAGATCAGCCAGCACAGTACAGACAGGATTAATGCTAACATTAAGCTCCCCACCTCTTTTGCATTCCAGAGGGAAATTCAGTACAGAGAGCAACTTGTCTTTCAGAATTTAGCATGTTTTGTGCAAGCAGCAACTTATATTTTTAAATTATGCTATGTGAATAAGAAACATGTAACACATATAAAATAGGCATTATTCCAATTTGGTTGCAAAAGTGGAGATACACTTTAAAGTAAACCTGTGCTTTGCTCATGCAGGTGAAAGCAAAAGGTATGATTAAATGCCTGGTTCCCCAGTAGCATATATTTACCTTTCCTTCAATCCCTGGCAACTCGGTCCTTTTGCTGGAACAAGGGAATAAAAATCCCTGTGTAAGCTCCAAATCACTCTAGACAGAGCGTACACTGGGCTAAGCCCCACCCTCATTTGATAGTGCTGGGCCAAGCACCAGCAGTGTCGTGGCAGGAGAGGGAGTGAGTCACATGCTCTTCTATACTTGCAATAACTGGTTAATTTCTTTGGTAGGTATATGCTGCTGTGGTAGAGGGCATTACAGCACACCTGTTGTATTACCCTATATATGCAAAACACAGGTATGGTTTAACCCCTTCATGACTGAGGCCCTTTTTTCAATTTTTGCACCCATGTTATATTCCACATTTTAGGCCTGAAAATGACGTAAAACCCCCTCCTTCTTCGGGACGCAGAAGCAATCTGGCGACAGGTAAGTCGCCAGGATCGCTTCTGTTGTAAAGCCGACAGTCGGCTCTACAAGTTTAAACAGAGTCCCGGCGGCAAAAGTCGCCGGGAGTCTGTTTAAACAGCCCCGATGCTGGCGACGTACACTGTACGTCGTCAGTCACGAAGGGGTTAACATTATGTTAGTGGTGTGGGGGATAAGAAGGAAATCAATGTTTAGCCCCAGTCACAAGAGGCTTTAAGGTCCGGCTCTATGGATCCCTGTGGCAAGAGTCTGCACAGGAATTACAGGTTGATGTGGACAGCTGTAGCCGCTCAGCCAGTACAAAGCAATAACAGGCTGACAGGAGAAGCAGCTGTCTGCTTGTGTTTGCTACTTGTGTCAAGGGGCAATCATCTGTCTGTACATGTAGCTGTCAGCAACTACCTGTGATCCCTGCCATTGGAATCCACAAATTCTTGCCACAGGAATCTGCAGCCCAACCTTAAAGGAGAACTATGGGGTTAAGGCTTTTCCCCATAGTTCTCGTTAGGGTAACGGGAGGACACAAACTAGCGTCCTCCCGTCACCCGAGGCTCAGTATACTGAGACGTTGTAGTATACCACGAGCTGATGCTCGCGGTATACTGAGACGACGCAGCTGAAGCGGATCCCGACAATTATGTCTGGATCCGCCCAGCTGCGTGACTGACAGCTCGCTCTGCCTATCTAGAGGCAGAGCCAGCTGTACCCACCCTTCCCCCGTCAGTTCCGCCAGTCAGCGCTGGCGGATCGGAGGGGGGAATCCAGCCCCCCCCCTGTCACGGCAGAAAGCCGTGACAGGATCGAGAAGTGATCGAACGCCGGTATGCGTTTGCTCACTTCCCGATATACTGGGCTAGAACTATGAGGTGAGTGAAAAGCACTCACCTCATTGTTCTCCTTTAAAGCTTCATGTGAATGAGGTATTTTCTTTTAATATAAGGGGTCATCCACATGGGTGTGCACATCCGTACGTTGTGCATACCAGTGCAGACTTGCTCCCAGGAGGGACAGGTGCTGCATGTAATAGCGCGCAGTTGCCGTTACTTCCCTATGGGAGGATGCAGCTACAAGTTATGTAGACAGTGCGCGTCCAAGTTTAGGTTCGGGTCGGCATTAAGTTGCCTGCAGAGGCGTCCTCCCATAGGGAGGTACAGGCGGCTGCATACAAATACCACAAATACCTCCCAGGAGCACATCTCTGAACGTGTGTGTACAACGCCCGTGTGAATGACCGCTAAAGGGAATCTAATAGAAAAGAAATATGGGTGATAACAATGCTGACGGCTGTACCAAAAAAAATCACAAAGAGGAACTTTACCCATATCTTCAAAATAACAACAAAAGCACCTTTATTAATGTTTAGTAATGACAATCTACAAACACATACTTCTAAATACCTTTTTTTTCTTATCCTTCCCAGTCTTCTGACAGTGGCCATTTTAACTAAGGGCAGGTTACTAGATCTCACTTTACCTCCTGGAACTTTGGCACCCGTGACTAGGACATGTGACCATACTCATCATCTCAGGGGAGGAAAATGCCATTCCCTGAGATCTCATGAGAAGACAGATGTGATTTCCCAGCAATGCTCTGCTGATGTCACATTCCCAGGATGCAACGTTTGGGCACAATGACATCATTTGTGCCAGAAGTGGACCAGGAAGTAGTAAAAAAAAATGTTTGTTTAGCTAATAAATGTAAGATGATTTTATATCACCATGCAGAGCTGTATGCTGATGTGATTTTTAGCCAAAGGTGGTAAAGGTCCACTTTAAGTGTCGGGACTCCCGATATGCCCATGCTTGTTCAAAGTCACTGAAAAATAACAGTGAAGGATAAGGGTCGTGGTCTCACAATGTGTACTGTACATTCAAAAACAAGTCAGCAATGGAAGCACCCATGTTTATATACTGACAAGCTCTGTTTATGCTTTACTAAAAAAAGGGAAAAAATATAATTATATCACCTCTGGATTACATAATAATTTGGGTGGCTACATGTTGACAGTAACCAACAAGGAACTTAGGATCTTCCAGCACCGCATTGAGGAGATGAGCAGGTACCATTAAAATAGGATGTGGTACTTTTTAATGCCCGCTATACAAATTTAATATCTAAAGCCAAAACAATTGCTTTTGTATTACGGAACAGGACAGGACATTAAGGAAAATCTCCCCAAGTGGACAGCTAAAAACAAACTGACGTAGTTTTAACCCTTTTTTACTCTATACAATACTGGAAAAAGGCTTTGGCTTTAGGTATAAACATGTTCTCAAAATCCAGGATGATGGTGGGGGACGGAAGCAGACATCTTAAAGTGCCCGATTATACCTGTCCTGTAAATGAAGTAGCTCTAATAGGCCACAGATATTCCTGTGTAATACTGACTACCTATGCTGCAGGCTGTCAGCTACTGGGGGCACCACCCCCCAAAACATAAACATTACTATCAACTAGAAATGAGCTGGAGCTTGGTGGGTAAACAGTTCACTTAAATTCACTAAAACTCCCTCCCGACCCAATCAGTTGTGGCAGGCATATTCCCCTTCGTGCAGCTATATGTCACAAAGGGGTGAGGAATGCCCCCATCACAACTGCCACCATTATTTAGGCTGGAGGGGAGAGGTCTCAGTTTTGAGTGTGGCAGCCCCTCTGCTAAAGCTCCTTAGGCTGCCACCTCTTCTGTCCAACCTCGGCCAAGTATTGCACTGCAGTCATTTCTATAGAACAGGGGTAGGCAAACTTTGGCCCTCCAGTTTTGGTGAAACTAAAGGTTCCATCATGCATCTGCTTCTGGAAATCATACATGCGGCTGTCAAGAGTCTTGCAATGCCTTATGGGAATTGTAGTTGCATTAGAGCTGCATGGCAGGCATTTGTCCACCCCTGCTACAGAAGATGCATTTTCTGCCACGCACAAGCCACTGGTCCACACAGAATTTTTTTTTAAAAAAGCACCATACAAAAACACATAGGTGAAAGCAATGGAACAGAACTAGTACTGTACCTTTATTGTAGGGTCACATACTGTAAGCATGCCCTAGACCTACTTACCACCATGACTACCTTTATATTGCTGGTAACAATTTTAAACTCATTTCTGGAGCCACTATACACCCCATCAGATATTCTTGTCAGGCACAACTCATTTCTAATACGATCTTATTGTGAAGAATAGAGATCGCTTACAAATGATGAGGACTAAACCCCGCTTACAGAAATAACGGAACACGTGATGCAATCGGTGTGCAGTGTAAAGCTGACACAGATAAATGGTTCCTCTATATGCAGCTTATCATTGGATTCCCGGCACTCAGCATGTGTATTGGCCTACCTTCCGCAGGCCCCTGTCGATGGCGTAGCAGCTGTCCAGGCAGTCTGTAGGCCCCGTTCAGCGGGCCAATCACGTGGCTGAAATAAGCCCCGCCCACGGAGAGCCGCCTGAGCGTTGCGTAGATGGCTATCAGGGTGACGGTGAAATGAACGCCGATGTGAGCGATCAAACGTCACTAGCGCTGGTGGGTTCTTTAGCAGCCGCAATCCGCATCAGTTTGTCTTCCAATAGCCGGATCCTACATAGTACTTCAGTGTCCTCCTCAGCACCCACTCCTCCTGAGCGATTTGGTGCACGTTTTCCAACAGCACCCCAATGTTCATGTTGGCTATGTGTGTGCCTATGATGGGGGCTTGGTCAGTGAGGGACACTGAGAGTGGATTCTTCTCTTTCTTCTTCTAGCTTCTCCACCTTGTTCTCTTCTCTATTGTCTTATTGTTCAATAATGAACGATGGTAACATTATAAAACATATACTTGTGTCACCAATATGATTTATTGTAAGAATCACAATTCACAGTACTTATGTTTTATCTGATGTGGGAGTCCCCAGGGCCAGATTTACTTTCTCAGCTGCCCCAAGGCCAGGTTCCTCAATGCGACCCCCTCCACGCCAAACTCCCTCCCCCCCAATGGGGAATGGCAACCAGATGGTGGGGCGGCAGGGTTGGTTATAAAAAAATATAATTTTTTACTTTGTATTTATTTTTATTTTATCTATTTTTTTCCACTTAACTGTATTGCTATCACACGGGAGTTAACAAGCCCCTGTGTTATAGCATTTGGAGGTGACAGGTTCTCGTTATTGAACCTGTCACTTCCTATACAGGAGTTTGAGCAGAGCACTGTGCTGGTTCTCTTGTGACAGCTGAGATAGGAAGGCTGCAAGTGCAGCTCTGCTGTCTCAGTGTTCACACGGAGTGGAGAATGGACGTTCTCTGCTCCCCGCTCTCTATCCCAAAAGCATTTGCCAGGGTCCCCCAGAAGAGCAGGGGAGACCCAAAACCACAGCACAGAGGGAGGCGGCCAGCAGGGACAGAGGCAGCCGGCGGGAAGAGAGAGGCAGCCTGAGGTGGGGGTGGACCATGGAGGGGGATGACGATAGACCTGCAGGTTTATTACAAGTGATCTCTGCTGCATCGCCGAGGTCACTTGTACTAAACGAGCGGTGGCTTCCCCACTGTACATTTAGCTCTCCTTGCCCGAAGCAAGGCTAAATGTAGAAAAAAAACTACCCACCCGGCGCCCAGAACTGCATGTGTCGGGCAATAGGAATTCCACACCCTTGGGGTCAGTATCCGCTGTGCCACCCTTCTACTCCCTGCCTCCTAGGGGCCATGGCCTCTGTGTCCTTGTGGGAAATACGGCCCTGGGGGTCCCCTGTTCGAATCCCAGTCAGGACAGTATCAGCAGAGAGTTTGCATGTTCTCTCTGTGGTTATGTGGGTTTCCTCCGGGTATTCTGGTTTCTTCCCACACTCCAAAAACATGCTGGTAGGTAAATTGGCTCCTCTCTAAACTGGCCCTAGTATATGTGTGCAATAGGGACCTTAGACTGTAAGCTGGAGGGCAGTGACTGATGTGAATGTGCAGTATGTAAAGCACTATGCAAATTGTTGGCGCTATATGAATACCAGTTATAAATAAAATGTATTTTATGATTCTGCATTTAAGTCTTCTTAAATTCATGCTCTGTATCTATAACAATGAAAATATGGAAAAATAAGAAAATTGTACAACTGAGTTGTGCATTGCTTATAATGTGTGACTTGCAAAGGCTGTGTAGATGATTGCTCTTACTCTGTAATTGTCACACCTTTTGATTAGGGCTGGTAATGATTAACATTTTCATGTTCGATTAATCTAAGACATTTTTAATCGATTAATTTCGATTAATTCTAACGCACATACAGATCCAACTACATTGGCCTATACACATACAGCACAGCAATGAAGTAATAAAATGAACTAGGATAACACTAATCCAGCACGTTATTAATCTCACGTGCCGCCGCTTGAGTGGGGCAACTCAGAATAATAACGTGCTGGATTAGTGTGATCTTAGTTAATTTTATTACTTTATTGCTGTGCTGTATGTGTATAGGCCAATGCCTTGGTTGGCGCTCGTGCAGAAAGTTTCTTGGGTAAACTCACCGGCCCAAGTGGCTCTGTCGTATAACAAAGGGGGAGGAGTCCGGTGACGTCACGGACATCGACGTCACCAGACTCCTCCCCCTTTCCCTTCGTTAGCCGTCACGGACATCGACGTCTCCGGACTTCTCCCCCCTTCCCTTCGTTATCCGAATTGCGCATGCGCCCGCCCAAAGATGCTTTGCGGCCGCCCAAACAGTTTTGTTTTCTCGGGCGGGGGCGAAAATAAGGTAAGTTTAAACCGCTGTCAACACGTTTTTTTTAAACTGTTTGCCTATATCTACTGCTGATAGCAATAGATATAGGCAAAAAACGGGAGGATTTAGAACCCCTTCAATGATTAATTTACTAAATGCAGGGAAAATGGTCATTCCCAAGCACTGGAAATCTCCACTTCCACCATCAACCAACGAATAGCTTTTACAGGTTACTGCCCAGATGGGGGATCATGTTTTCTTTCACTCTCCCTCACCTCACTCATCTTTTCCCCTCAACTTCTCCTTTGCCACTTTCTCCCCTCTAATTCCCTCCTATTTACTTTAGAAAGTACCTGTACACCTGACGTTTTACATTGCATTAGCTTCCAAAGAGAACTGTGGCACAAAATGGCTTGATCCAGTAACCTTCCTTTTTTTGTAACATCATTACCTTTATACTTGTGCTCTCTGGTGTCTTCACTTCATATGCATTTGCCCATATCTCCGGGATGATTCAGAATCTTTAGTCCTACCCTGCACGTTGTTTGATGTATGTGTTGCTCCGCTCCTGTTCACGTTATTGTATACTATTGTATTAAGTACCTTCTTGTCTGTGTGTACTTTTCTTTTAAATAAAAATACTTGTGACAAAAAAAAGGTGGTTTAGCGAGCACAAGGATAAAACCAGCTTCTATTTACAGAACAGGAGGTCAGTTGAGAAATCCTGCAATCTGCTAGATATTACTGACTGATCTCCGTTATCTTCCTGCTGCTTGTGGCTTCTTTCTTCGGCCATTATATTTTCTTTCCTTTATGAGAATGTCAGCTCCCCCAAATCAGTGTCTCCTCACCTTCTGCTACCTCTGCAATACTGGCAAAGAGTTGACAAACCTGACCTGAGGCAGATAGTTTAGAGATGTATTGCCAGTGGGAGAAGGTTTAATAAACTATACATTCAATCAGACATACCAATTCCCTTGTCAAATCTTTCCACATAACTCTTCAAAGTGCTCTTACAGTTACATAGATCCATGAGCCCATCGCACTCCTGACCGCTTGTTTCCATGAAGAAAAGATCGGGTGCTGCGGTGATCGACGGAAAAGCAGGGACACCGGCACTCCAATAGTGCATTTTGTGACATGTCGTTTTTCTTCAAATCAATAAGACTTCTTTATATTGGAGTGCCGTGGTCCCTGCTTTCTACTTACAGTTACATAGTCGCAAAGCTAACCATTCTGCTGCCAAAGGCATCTTGACCTTCTCATCCCTTTCATATCTATCCGGTTAGCTATGAGCAGTGCCCCAAACAAACAATAAATTATTAGTGTCAGTGTATACTCAGTGTACCATGTTTAAAGAGCTGGCTCTGTTGGCAAACTATTCAGCACTGTTTGCACACATTTCTTCTGCACAGAGTATCCTGCAGATTAGCTAATTACATAATAGAAATGTGTGACACTCAATCAAACATTTAAATTAGGGAAGCCGATTTTGAGTATTTGGCCGAGTACCCTCCTAAATACTCCGATACCGCAGTGCCGCGAGGGAACTTGGAGTCGGCTTCCCGGCCAATCCGGAAGCTGGGTGGCGGGTAATGACTCGCAGCCCGGCTTCCTGATTGGCTGGGAAGCTGGCTCCATGTTGTTTGTCCAGGTCGCTGCTGAATGGCCGGGAATCTGGCTTCCAAGCCAATCAGCATTGAGCCGGGCCAAACAGCTGACTCGATGCTGATTAGCTGGGACGCCAATCAGCATTGAGCCGGCCAAACAACATAGAACTGGCTTCTCAGGCAATCAAGAATCTTGATTGCACAAGAAGCCAGCTCTATGTTAACAGATGTACCAGTATCTGTACTCGGTATCGGTGAGTACCAAAAGATAAATATCAGTACTCGTACTTGATCCCTAAAAACCGGTATTGGTGCATCCCTAATTTAAATAATATAAAATATTAATGGAAAAGCTGGATGGCTGTTTTGAGATCCTTTCATATAGCAAAGCAAAAAAGGGTCCCAACCAAAAGGACATCCTAATTGTTGATAGTCATATACTGTGATGTTAAAGTAATATTAAAGTCACAACGTGTTTAAGCTATTTCAAATGCTGATGAAATCCCTTACAATAGATGCTGCTCCTTGATGTTTAAAAGTTTTACCGGTAGTTCCCTGCAGAATCAGTTGGTCCAAATGTTTTTATATTTCCCAGCGCTTGGTGTACTCAGTGTAGGACCATAATGATTAGGGAATGTCCCAGAACTATATGTGCTATTTTCTCCAGTAGGAGAGCATATGCCGCTGTATCAAGCACACAAGTAGGGGGGCCTTTAAGGACTGAGTCCAAAGGAGAAGAGACATACACAGCAGGTCTACATTGTCTCCATGTGGTTGTGTAAGGACTCTTGTGGCATGTACTTGTAATTCATAACAAAATAAAACAAAGGAAAGATCATAGTTGGGCAAGCCGAGAGCAAACTCCTCTGCCAGCATATCAACTATTTCCTCCATTGGGGGTATAGCTCCATCAGGGCGGTAAAAGGGCTTCTAGTGGTAGCTTCAAACAAAGGAGCCAAAAGACTGGAGGTACATCTAGGGCTACTACATCATACTTCTAAATAGCCTATTATTTATTTGGTATTATTCTACTATCCAGTACAACTGTGGGTTTGCCAGTCTCTTCCCTTACTTTACAAATATAAAAAAAAACCTGCTGCTGCAGTCAGCAGTTCCTCTCTAATCTGAGGAGTGACTTTAACTCTCATAGGGGTATATTTAATGTTTGCTCTGATAGCTGACAATACATCTGCTCTTATCAGGTTAACAGAATCATCATCTGTAACCAGTACTTGCAAACACAACCAATGTCTTTACCCAATCTTATCCTAACGAGTTTGCTTTCCTTGAGGGAGATGTTATCTC